>NW_022604001.1:0-15388 GCF_008692095.1 Etheostoma spectabile | reverse complement strand
CCTTTTTGTTAAGTTGTCATTAAAATGTAAAACATAACGACGTGTACGTTACCTCTCTGATTTGTCTTTGGAGTCTAGTCTAAGGAAACTTGTCGGTCGCGTTTGGAACGTGGCTTGTGTTAAACAGGAACACAGCGTTGCTGTTGTTATGTCTAGAATACGTTTTATTAATACACCTATATTCGTCTTCAGAGCCTGTTTGAGTAACACATGTCACGTAGAAAAAGTATTTAGCCCTTTTAAAAGTAGAAAAAATAATAATGATGAGTAACAACTTGGATTCGAACTCGTAGCTGTCGCTGTGAGAAAATATATATGATTCAAGGGTCTAACGCAACGCGCCATAGCATCGTACCAGGATCTGCTGAGCATGGCTTCATATCAACTCAAACGTCACACAGCGTCTCTTAAAATGAAGAGGCAGCAGATCAACTGGTGACCACACCACACTGCGTGCAAATAACTCACAAGTTACTCTTTCTCAGAAATTGTCTTTATTTTAGTTGATTCCCACAAAATACACGCCTTGTATGTTTGTCAGTTGTAAGCACGTTCAAATCCACCTGAAACTCAAATGTCCATCTCTGACAAAACAAATAATAAATAAACATGATTTCACATACACGTGTGTGCAGGATGAATAGTACAGTACAGTTGCAGAACAGTTAGCATGGACAGCCATCGGACAGGAGCAGGCAGCCATACTTTAAAGTCAGTAAGTGGGATAAGGGTTATGAATTTTAAAAAATATGTTGTAGTTCATTTCAGTCATGTGCAGCTGAGAACTGGAAGGAGTGGTGACCAAATGGGGTGTTAAGTAGCCTATAACCTCAAGGTCGAAGCTACTAACACAAATAGCCTATATAATTTATTTTAATGTTAGTAGCTTAAGGCTACAGTGGTCACAACTGGATCTGACTGCCTCCTGTTTTAAAGATATGATGTATGAGATAGCTGAGACTTATTATTTGTTTTGTCAGAGATGGACATTTGAGTTTCAGGTGGATTTGAACGTGCTTACAACTGACAAACATACAAGGCGTGTATTTTGTGGGAATTAAACAAAATAAAGACAATTTCTGAGCAAGAGTAACTTGTGAGTTATTTGCACGCAGTGTGGTGTGGTCACCAGTTGATCTGCTGCCTCCTCATTTTAAGAGACTCTGTGTGACGTTTGAGTTGATATGAAGCCATGCTCAGCAGATCCTCGTACGATGCTATGGCGAGCTGCGTTAGACCCTTGAATCTTATATATTTTGTCACAGCGACAGCTACGAGTTCGAATCTAAGTTGTTACTCATTATTATTATTTTTTTCTACTTTTAAAAGGGCTAAATACTTTTCTACGTGACATGTGTTTACTCAAACAGGCTCTGAAGACGAATATAGGTGTATTTAATAAAACGTATTCTAGACATTAACAACAGCAACGCTGTGTTCCTGTTTAACAGCAAACCACGTTCCAAACGCGACGGACAAGTTTCCTCAGACTAGACTCCAGACCAGACTCCAGACTAGACTCCAGACCAGACTCCAGACTAGACTCCAGACCAGACTCCAGACCAGACTCCAGACCAGACTCCAGACCAGACTCCAGACCAGACTCCAGACTAGACTCCAGACTAGACTCCAGACTAGACTCCAGACTAGACTCCAGACTAGACTCAGACCAGACTCCAGACCAGACTCCAGACTAGACTCCAGACTAGACTCCAGACTAGACTCAGACCAGACTCCAGACTAGACTCCAGACTAGACTCAGACCAGACTCCAGACTAGACTCCAGACTAGACTCCAGACTAGACTCCAGACCAGACTCCAGACCAGACTCCAGACCAGACTCCAGACTAGACTCCAGACTAGACTCCAGACTAGACTCCAGACTAGACTCCAGACTAGACTCCAAAGACAAACCAGAGAGGTAACGTACACGTCGTTATGTTTTACATTTTAATGACAACTTAACAAAAAGGCATTCACGCGGACAGCTACGTATTCTCTTCCCGTTTTCAACAGCTGTCGTCACTACGACAACAACAGACGCTTTTGGCTGACGGTCGCCAGTTAACATGGACTCTCGTTAAACCGGAACACCGGAAGGCTAGTTAGCTTAGCTAGCGTTAGCTTACCGAGTTAGCCATTAGCTAATGTTAGCTTGCTGAGGCTCAGTTCCGCATCATCTGTGTTAGAGAAGAATCTCTTCCTCTAACGTTTAGGGAATAAAACTGCTCTCCAGACTACTCACTGCAGTTAATAAACTACACATAACACGTACAAGTGCACGGTTGTAGTATTTGTGTCCCCGTCACTAACTTCTCTGGAGAAACTTGTTGACGCCCACGTAGATTAAACATTTAATATCTAACGTTAGATGAAAGTTAATAATAAAGTTGATATTTACCAGAAGCTGCTTCAGAGAGAAATAACAACAGGAAGAGAAGCGGAGCCATTAGAGCTGAGAGAGCGTTAATCCCCCGTTTATTATTTACACAGCAAAGAGGAACCATAACTATACCAAACAGACAGTTAAGGAAATGGAGTCTGTCTAGTAGAAGCTCGTTTCCGGTGATGGCTGAGCGTTACTGCGCAGCCTCCATTTATACATTTGGTTTTTTTTTTGTAACTTTACAAACATGTTATATATTGAGTGAACAATTTGGCATCATAGAAAAAAAATCCATTTCTATGCAGGAGACAGTATAAATTAGCTTTATATATAAATATACATATCACGGCCCGCGGTCAGATTTCATACGGCCCGCAGCTTCGGTCTTATAATGTATTATTTATGGTCCGCCTGCACTGTCAAACAGAATAAATCAATCACAAAACTTGAAACTGTAATTCCTCCTTTCACCAAACAGTGGCAGCACCACTTTAACACTATCAGTCTCTGCATCCGTTCCGCTCATCTCTGCCACTGCAAAGAAAACGAGATGACAGTTGACAGTGAGATCTCAGTATCACCCTTCTCATTAGTGGCAGCAAGTTGTCTAATAGTTTTACCATTAGTCAACACTTCTCTACTGGATATAACCAATCTATCTTTATTAACAGGCTATGTACCACAGCACTTTAAAGTAGCTGTAATTAAACCTCTTCTGAAAAAGCCAAACCTTGATCCAGATGTTTTAGCCAACTATAGACCTATATCCAACCTTGATCCAGATGTTTTAGCCAACTATAGACCTATATCCAACCTTGATCCAGATGTTTTAGCCAACTGTAGACCTATATCCAACCTTGATCCAGATGTTTTAGCCAACTATAGACCTATATCCAGCCCTGATCCAGATGTTTTAGCCAACTATAGACCTATGTCCAACCTTGATCCAGATGTTTTAGCCAACTATAGACCTATATCCAACCTTGATCCAGATGTTTTAGCCAACAATAGACCTATATCCAACCTTGATCCAGATGTTTTAGCCAACAATAGACCTATATCCAACCTTGATCCAGATGTTTTAGCCAACAATAGACCTATATCCAACCTTGATCCAGATGTTTTAGCCAACTATAGACCTATATCCAACCTTGATCCAGATGTTTTAGCCAAGTATAGACCTATATCCAACCTTGATCCAGATGTTTTAGCCAACTGTAGACCTATATCCAACCTTGATCCAGATGTTTTAGCCAACTGTAGACCTATATCCAACCTTGATCCAGATGTTTTAGCCAACAATAGACCTATATCCAACCTTGATCCAGATGTTTTAGCCAACTATAGACCTATATCCAACCTTGATCCAGATGTTTTAGCCAAGTATAGACCTATATCCAACCTTGATCCAGATGTTTTAGCCAACTGTAGACCTATATCCAACCTTGATCCAGATGTTTTAGCCAACTATAGACCTATATCCAGCCCTGATCCAGATGTTTTAGCCAACTATAGACCTATGTCCAACCTTGATCCAGATGTTTTAGCCAAGTATAGACCTATATCCAACCTTGATCCAGATGTTTTAGCCAACTGTAGACCTATATCCAACCTTGATCCAGATGTTTTAGCCAACTGTAGACCTATATCCAACCTTGATCCAGATGTTTTAGCCAACAATAGACCTATATCCAACCTTGATCCAGATGTTTTAGCCAACTATAGACCTATATCCAACCTTGATCCAGATGTTTTAGCCAAGTATAGACCTATATCCAACCTTGATCCAGATGTTTTAGCCAACTGTAGACCTATATCCAACCTTGATCCAGATGTTTTAGCCAACTATAGACCTATATCCAGCCCTGATCCAGATGTTTTAGCCAACTATAGACCTATGTCCAACCTTGATCCAGATGTTTTAGCCAACTGTAGACCTATATCCAACCTTGATCCAGATGTTTTAGCCAACAATAGACCTATATCCAACCTTGATCCAGATGTTTTAGCCAACATTAGACCTATATCCAACCTTGATCCAGATGTTCTAGCCAACTATAGACCTATATCCAACCTTGATCCAGATGTTTTAGCCAACTGTAGACCTATATCCAACCTTGATCCAGATGTTTTAGCCAAGTATAGACCTATATCCAACCTTGATCCAGATGTTTTAGCCAACTATAGACCTATATCCAACCTTGATCCAGATGTTTTAGCCAACTATAGACCTATATCCAACCTTGATCCAGATGTTTTAGCCAAGTATAGACCTATATCCAACCTTGATTCAGATGTTTTAGCCAACTGTAGACCTATATCCAACCTTGATCCAGATGTTTTATCCAACTGTAGACCTATATCCAACCTTGATCCAGATGTTTTAGCCAACTATAGACCTATATCCAACCTTGATCCAGATGTTTTAGCCAACTATAGACCTATATCCAACCTTGATCCAGATGTTTTAGCCAACTATAGACCTATATCCAACCTTGATCCAGATGTTCTAGCCAACTATAGACCTATATCCAACCTTGATCCAGATGTTTTAGCCAACTGTAGACCTATATCCAACCTTGATCCAGATGTTTTAGCCAACTATAGACCTATATCCAACCTTGATCCAGATGTTTTAGCCAACTATAGACCTATATCCAACCTTGATCCAGATGTTTTAGCCAACTATAGACCTATATGGCCCGTCAGACACCGCCTACCAAGAGCCTGGGTTTGGGTCTGGGTCTGGGTCCGGGTCTGGGTCTGGGTCTGGGTCCGGGTCTGGGTCTGGGTCTGGGTCTGTCCCAGGTTTCTTCCTAAAAGGAAGTTTTTCCTCTCCACTGTGGCCCTGTTGCTGCTCTGGAGGAGACTACTAGAACTGTTGGGTTCTTGTAAATTCTGGAGTGTGGTCTATCTGTAAAGTGTCTTGAGATAACTCTTGTTATGAATTGATACTATAAATAAAATTGAATTGAATTGAATGTTTTAGCCAACTAGCACTGTATCTCCTTAACAGCCTAGGCCCCTCCCCTCCTCCTCCCTACAGTTTACAGTCCCTCACTCTCTCTCTCTCTCCATATTTAAGTAACAAGCTAAACTTGTTTTCACTCTCTTATATTTTAAGTTACTGACAAAGTTGAACACAGAATCACAAACCTAGTAAGGAAATACATTTTAATATTTTATACTATATGTAAACTATTCCATATTAAAGAGTTATTTTTAGTGAAACATTATTAAAATGTTTGCCCCGTGCTCACTGTCGGGAGCGCCGTGGTAAATGCAGAAGGTGCCTCTCATGGGCCTCTTCCACCCCAGATAGGTGGCCTGTAGACACCTTTGCATCATCCTCGTTTGAATGGCTTTGCACACGGCATAAACACAAACCTTTCACCTACCACTCTGTACTCATGGAGCCTGATTGTAGAGCTCAATGGTTAAAACGGGAGGGCCATGGCTTCCCGGGGTCAATGGACGGGCCAACAGGTCAAATCCGAAACTGCTTCAGCCAAAAGGGTTTCCGTGAAGTGTCTCTAAACCACAATCTTCCAGAACAGTTTGGAGCGCCCTCGTTCCCACAACACAGGCCGCCTCCGTTGTCGTCAGGCATTTACGGGCATCGCCATAGCGATGTGTTGATACTGTTGTTGTTTTCTTATTATAGCTCGATATGTTGCTATCAGCTGGAACATTAGCTCTATGGAGCCTGTCCCATATTGATCATGTGATGTTGTCCCGTAGTGATCATGTGGTGTTGTCCCATAGTGGTCATGTGATGATGTCCCATAGTGATCATGTGATGATGTCCCATAGTGATCATGTGATGATGTCCCATAGTGATCATGTGATGATGTCCCATAGTGATCATGTGATGTCCATAGTGATCATGTGATGTTGTCCCATAGGGATCATGTGATGTTGTCCCATAGGGATCATGTGGTGTTGTCCCATAGTGATCATGTGATGTCCCATATTGATCATGTGATGATGTCCCATAGTGATCATGTGATGTCCCATAGTGATCATGTGATGTCCCATAGTGATCATGTGATGTTGTCCCGTAGTGATCATGTGGTGTTGTCCCATAGTGGTCATGTGATGATGTCCCATAGTGATCATGTGATGTCCCATAGTGAACATGTGATGTTGTCCCATAGGGATCATGTGATGTTGTCCCATAGTGATCATGTGATGTCCCATATTGATCATGTGATGATGTCCCATAGTGATCATGTGATGTTGTCCCATAGTGATCATGTGATGATGTCCCATAGTGATCATGTGATGTCCCATAGTGAACATGTGATGTTGTCCCATAGTGATCATGTGATGTTGTCCCATAGTGATCATGTGATGTTGTCCCATAGTGATCATGTGATGATGTCCCTAGTTATCATGTGATGTCCCATAGTGATCATGTGATGTCCCATAGTGATCATGTGATGTTGTCCCATAGGGATCATGTGATGTTGTCCCATAGTGATCATGTGATGTCCCATATTGATCATGTGATGATGTCCCATAGTGATCATGTGATGTTGTCCCATAGTGATCATGTGATGATGTCCCATAGTGATCATGTGATGATGTCCCATAGTGATCATGTGATGTCCCATAGTGAACATGTGATGTTGTCCCATAGTGATCATGTGATGTTGTCCCATAGTGATCATGTGATGTTGTCCCATAGTGATCATGTGATGATGTCCCATAGTTATCATGTGATGTCCCATAGTGATCATGTGATGTTGTCCCATAGTGATCATGTGATGATGTCCCATAGTGGTCATGTGATGTTGTCCCATGTTGATCATGTGGTGTTGTCCCATAGTGATCATGTGATGTTGTCCCATAGTGATCATGTGATGTTGTCCCATAGTGATCATGTGATGATGTCCCATAGTGATCATGTGATGTTGTCCCATAGTGATCATGTGATGTTGTCCCGTAGTGATCATGTGATGTTGTCTCGTAGTGATCATGTGGTGTTGTCCCATAGTGGTCATGTGATGTTGTCTCGTAGTGATCATGTGATGTTGTCCCGTAGTGATCATGTGATGTTGTCTCATAGTGGTCATGTGATGTTGTCTCGTAGTGATCATGTGATGTTGTCCCGTAGTGATCATGTGATGTTGTCTCATAGTGATCATGTGATGTTGTCCCGTAGTGATCATGTGGTGTTGTCCCATAGTGAGTCATGTGATGTTGTCTCGTAGTGATCATGTGATGTTGTCCCGTAGTGATCATGTGATGTTGTCTCGTAGTGATCATGTGATGATGTCCCATATTGATCATGTGATGATGTCCCATATTGATCATGTGATGATGTCCCATAGTGATCATGTGATGTTGTCCCATAGTGATCATGTGATGTTGTCCCATAGTGATCATGTGATGTTGTCCCATATTGATCATGTGATGATGTCCCATAGTGATCATGTGATGTTGTCCCATAGTTATCATGTGATGTTGTCCCATATTGATCATGTGATGATGTCCCATAGTGATCATGTGATGTTGTCCCATATTGATCATGTGATGATGTCCCATAGTGATCATGTGATGTTGTCCCATAGTGATCATGTGATTTTGTCCATATGATCATGTGATGTTGTCCCATATGTCCCATAGTGATCATGTGATGTTGTCCCATAGTGATCATGTGTTGTCCCATAGTGATCATGTGATGTTGTCCCATATTGATCATGTGATGTTGTCCCATAGTGATCATGTGATGTTGTCCCATAGTGATCATGTGATGTAGACGTCTGTTGTGTGATTCAGTGTAAATTAATAGAAACACCTTAAAATTTCTCCAACCAATCAGATGTCCCAGTCTGACCCTAAAAGAGCATCATGTGACGTCATCACCAGGTGTTTATTGTTAGTTTTTTTTTACCTAACTTCATGTGTCATAGTGGCCAAACAGTGGAATTACAATTCTCGGCCCATCACATGATGCCCTCTGGCCCTAAACTCGCTAGCATGATGCAAGAATGTAACGCACATCCAGCGCTATTGGCTACTGTAAACACAATCAATATATATGTTTACATGAACTGCATCAAATATGGAATATTGTCATATGCTGAATAATAGAGACATTTTGGTCCCTGTCCAGCTGTCTTTGCCCATTAAGCTTGATGGTGCTGAGGTTCTGATAACAGCAACAAACTCTGATTTGGTTCATTTTGAGGTGTTTTTTTTTAAGGCCATGTTTTCTTACACCTAATCTATTTCTGACGTACAAATACACAATAAAAAAAACCTATTTCCTGAAAACCTCAACACGGAAGGAGGAGGGAGGTCTCGGGGTGACTTGTAAAACGCTAATGCTCTGATCTCAGATGGCCAACATTTAAAATGGAGGACTGGTCTCTGCTGCTGCTGCTGGGTGAGTTACACTGAATGTCTCAGAGTTTATTATATCTAAAACATGTCCGCTGTTTTGAGAGAAGCAGTTATAGGATTGTTGGCAAAGACTGAGATCAGCAACACAGAAACAAGATATTACACATCAGAATACTTTGTGTGTGTGTGTGTGTGTGTGTGTGTGTGTATATACATATATATGTATAAACCCCTCAAAAACAAGCTGCTTCATCTCAAGGGGGTATCTTCCCAAAATTCAAATACACACACACACACACACACACACACATATAAAGCTAAGAGTACTAACTTTATTGAAGCCTACATGGTAATACGGCAGTAAAGAGAAGCCAATTACAACGTTACTGCTACTTTAAATTTTTTACAGTGTTAATAATTTACAATGTGCAGAGCAGTTTTTGAGTGTTTTACCTTTGGGGAATACATGTCTGTCATTATTATCTTATTTCTCTGCACTGAAACAGCTTTTCAGTTTGGAAATGAAACACAAAACATTGAATGTGTGCTTAAATGTTATGTTTTTTTCTTCATATCTAATGTCATGGATATAACCAGAGTTTTTTTGTTTCTAGCGTATTAAACTAACCTGAGATTCATTTCTCTTTAGCTCTGACTTCACTGCTGATCTGCTCAACAAGCCACGGTGAGTAACTCACATCTGATAGGACCACGGTCAGTAACAACACATCTGATAGGACCACGGTCAGTAACTCACATCTGATAGGACCACGGTCAGTAACTCACATCTGATAGGACCACGGTCAGTAACTCACATCTGATAGGACCACGGTCAGTAACAACACATCTGATAGGACCACGGTCAGTAACTCACATCTGATAGGACCACGGTCAGTAACTCACATCTGATAGGACCACGGTCAGTAACAACACATTTGATAGGACCACGGTCAGTAACAACACATCTGATAGGACCACGGTCAGTAACTCACATCTGATAGGACCACGGTCAGTAACTCACATCTGATAGGACCACGGTCAGTAACTCACATCTGATAGGACCACGGTCAGTAACAACACATCTGATAGGACCACGGTCAGTAACTCACATCTGATAGGACCACGGTCAGTAACAACACATCTGATAGGACCACGGTCAGTAACAACACATCTGATAGGACCACGGTCAGTAACACACATCTGATAGGACCACGGTCAGTAACACACATCTGATAGGACCACGGTCAGTAACAACACATCTGATAGGACCACGGTCAGTAACTCACATCTGATAGGACCACGGTCAGTAACTCACATCTGATAGGACCACGGTCAGTAACTCACATCTGATAGGACCACGGTCAGTAAC
Source organism: Etheostoma spectabile (assembly GCF_008692095.1). NCBI lineage: Eukaryota > Metazoa > Chordata > Actinopteri > Perciformes > Percidae > Etheostoma > Etheostoma spectabile. Next base: position 5,282 of record NW_022604001.1, on the reverse strand, counting down.
TCACATCTGATAGGACCACGGTCAGTTACTCACATCTGATAGGACCACGGTCAGTAACAACACATCTGATAGGACCACGGTCAGTAACTCACATCTGATAGGACCACGGTCAGTAACAACACATCTGATAGGACCACGGTCAGTAACTCACATCTGATAGGACCACGGTCAGTAACAACACATCTGATAGGACCACGGTCAGTAACTCACATCTGATAGGACCACGGTCAGTAACTCACATCTGATAGGACCACGGTCAGTAACTCACATCTGATAGGACCACGGTCAGTAACTCACATCTGATAGGACCACGGTCAGTAACTCACATCTGATAGGACCACGGTCAGTAACAACACATCTGATAGGACCACGGTCAGTAACTCACATCTGATAGGACCACGGTCAGTAACTCACATCTAATAGGACCACGGTCAGTAACTCACATCTGATAGGACCACGGTCAGTAACTCACATCTAATAGGACCACGGTCAGTAACAACACATCTGATAGGACCACGGTCAGTAACAACACATCTGATAGGACCACGGTCAGTAACAACACATCTGATAGGACCACGGTCAGTAACTCACATCTGATAGGACCACGGTCAGTAACTCACATCTAATAGGACCACGGTCAGTAACAACACATCTGATAGGACCACGGTCAGTAACTCACATCTAATAGGACCACGGTCAGTAACAACACATCTGATAGGACCACGGTCAGTAACAACACATCTGATAGGACCACGGTCAGTAACAACACATCTGATAGGACCACGGTCAGTAACTCACATCTGATAGGACCACGGTCAGTAACTCACATCTGATAGGACCACGGTCAGTAACTCACATCTGATAGGACCACGTCAGTAACAACACATCTGATAGGACCACGGTCAGTAACAACACATCTAATAGGACCACGGTCAGTAACAACACATCTGATAGGACCACGGTCAGTAACAACACATCTGATAGGACCACGGTCAGTAACAACACATCTGATAGGACCACGGTCAGTAACTCACATCTGATAGGACCACGGTCAGTAACTCACATCTGATAGGACCACGGTCAGTAACTCACATCTGATAGGACCACGGTCAGTAACTCACATCTGATAGGACCACGGTCAGTAACAACACATCTGATAGGACCACGGTCAGTAACAACACATCTGATAGGACCACGGTCAGTAACTCACATCTGATAGGACCACGGTCAGTAACTCACATCTGATAGGACCACGGTCAGTAACAACACATCTGATAGGACCACGGTCAGTAACTCACATCTGATAGGACCACGGTCAGTAACTCACATCTGATAGGACCACGGTCAGTAACAACACATCTGATAGGACCCACGGTCCGTAACTCACATCTGATAGGACCACGGTCAGTAACTCACATCTGATAGGACCCACGGTCAGTAACTCACATCTGATAGGACCACGGTCAGTAACAACACATCTGATAGGACCACGGTCAGTAACTCACATCTGATAGGACCACGGTCAGTAACTCACATCTGATAGGCCACGGTCAGTAACAACACATCTGATAGGACCACGTCAGTAACTCACATCTGATAGGACCACGGTCAGTAACAACACATCTGATAGGACCACGGTCAGTAACTCACATCTGATAGGACCACGGTCAGTAACAACACATCTGATAGGACCACGGTCAGTAACTCACATCTGATAGGACCACGGTCAGTAACTCACATCTGATAGGACCACGGTCAGTAACTCACATCTGATAGGACCACGGTCAGTAACAACTCATCTGATAGGACCACGGTCAGTAACTCACATCTGATAGACCACGGTCAGTAACTCACATCTGATAGGACCACGGTCAGTAACAACACATCTGATAGGACCACGGTCAGTAACTCACATCTGATAGGACCACGGTCAGTAACAACACATCTGATAGGACCACGGTCAGTAACTCACATCTGATAGGACCACGGTCAGTAACTCACATCTGATAGGACCACGGTCAGTAACAACTCATCTGATAGGACCACGGTCAGTAACTCACATCTGATAGGACCACGGTCAGTAACAACACATCTGATAGGACCACGGTCAGTAACTCACATCTGATAGGACCACGGTCAGTAACTCACATCTGATAGGACCACGGTCAGTAACTCACATCTGATAGGACCACGGGCGTGGTTAGGCTCAGACGTTTCATAAACAGCCTCGGATCTCTCTCCCTCTTATTTAATTATTTATTTTCACAAAAATAAGAATAATACACTTAAAAGCCCTGAAATGGTAAATGCCAAATATGAAAACCAGTTTTTCCAAGGCAATCACAATAAAAAAAAGACACACACACACACACACACGTACACGGCACACACACACACACACACAGCCACACACAGCCACACACACACACAAAACAGTCTGCATCCAATAAGCAGGTGTTTTGTCTGAAATACATATTATAAATATTGTTGCACCATGCCCTGGGTGCCAGAGGAACGCTTCACAGGAAGGAGTTTCTCACGTAGCTAGATATTCTGCCGTCACCAGATCTTCATTGCTGTTCAAAAGTATTATGAGCAGAGGGGACAAAATGTGCAAAATGCAAACCATCTTCTATAACTGCGTCTTTCCGTCCCCCTCCCCCCTCCAGTGTCTCTGACTGTGAGTCCCAGCAGCTCTCAGATGTTTAGAGGACAGTCTGTCTCTCTGAGCTGTGAGGAGGACGACAGCTCTGCTGGATGGACTCTGAGGAGGAACACAACCAGAGAAACCAGGACTCAGTGTGGAGATGGCTGGGGAAGACCTGCTGGTCCCTCCTGTACCATCAGCTACATGGCCCCATCCTACAGTGGGGTGTACTGGTGTGAGTCCAGAGAGGGAGCAACCAGTACCAGCATCAGCATCACTGTCCCTGGTAAGACCAGACTGGGGGGTCAGGATTGATGAAGCTGTGTGTGAATGGATGACATGCTGTAGTCTGTCTCTGTGTTGAGGTGGACCAGTGATCCTGCAGAGTCCTGTCCTCCCTGTGACGGAGGGACAAGACCTCACTCTGCACTGTAGGACAAAGACGTCCTCCAACCTCCCAGCGTCTTTCTATAAAGATGACTCCTTCATCAGGACTGGGCCTGCTGGTCACATGACCATCCCCCATGTCTCCAGGTCTGATGAAGGCCTCTACAGGTGCAGCATCAGCGGTGTTGGAGAGTCCCCCCCCAGCCGGGTCTCTGTCTCAGGTGAGGATGTTAAAGGTTCATCTTTCACACCCACAGTTCTGTAGACTCTGTGTGATTCGGGGGCATCTCTACCACCATCTGATATGAGATATCTCTACCACCGTCGGATATGAGATATCTCTACCACTGTCTGATATGAGATATCTCTACCACCGTCTGATATTATATATCTCTACCATGTCTCTACCATATCTCTACTATGAGATATTCTATATATCTATATATCTCTACCACCGTCTGATATGAGATATTCTATATATCTATATATCTCTACCACCGACTGATATGAGATATTCTATATATCTATATATCTCTACCACCGTCTGATATGAGATATTCTATATATCTATATATCTCTACCACCGTCTGATATGAGATATTCTATATATCTATATATCTCTACCACCGTCTGATATGAGATATTCTATATATCTATATATCTCTACCACCGACTGATATGAGATATTCTATATATCTATATATCTCTACCACCGTCTGATATGAGATATTCTATATATCTATATATCTCTACCACCGTCTGATATGAGATATTCTATATATCTATATATCTCTATCACCGACTGATATGAGATATTCTATATATCTATATATCTCTACCACCGTCTGATATGAGATATTCTATATATCTATATATCTCTATCACCGACTGATATGAGATATTCTATATATCTATATATCTCTACCACCGTCTGATATTAGATATCTCTACCACCGTCTCATATTAGATATCTCTACCACCGTCTCATGTTAGATATCTCTACCACCGTCCGATATGAGATATCTCTACCACCGTCCGATATGAGATATCTCTACCACCGTCCGATATGAGATATCTCTACCACCGTCCGATATGAGATATCTCTACCGCCGTCCGATGTGAGATATGTCGACCACCGTCTGATATGAGATATTCTATATATCTATATATCTCTACCACCGTCTGATATGAGATATTCTATATATCTATATATCTCTACCACCGTCTGATATGAGATATTCTATATATCTATATATCTCTACCACCGTCTGATATGAGATATTCTATATATCTATATATCTCTACCACCGTCTGATATGAGATATTCTATATATCTATATATCTCTACCACCGTCTGATATGAGATATTCTATATATCTATATATCTCTACCACCGTCTGATATGAGATATTCTATATATCTATATATCTCTACCACCGTCTGATATGAGATATTCTATATATCTATATATCTCTACCACCGTCTGATATGAGATATTCTATATATCTATATATATCTCTACCTCTAACTAGACTGAGGAAATTCGCTCAAGTAATAACGTTGAAGTTAAAAGTTGCTTCACTTAAAAAAGGAGGAACAGTGAAACAGCTCAACAGCCAACCCTAACCCTACTTTCTTTTATCTCTATGCTTTTAATTAGGCCTACATATTATTTTGTTCATTTTAGAGAACATCAAACTCAAGGCCTGGGGGCCAAATCCGATCCCTCACAAATTTTGATCCGGCCGTCACATTGACTTATGTTCACAATAAATCGGAAACTCTTTTTCAAAGAATTTTACAGATTTGCCGACTTTGAGACTCCCACAGAAGACGAGAGTTCAAGATGCGAAACAACAAATGTAATTAGTGTTTTGCCTGATTTGGTTTTTGCTGACTTTTTAGGGGTTTATGTCGACCAAACTGTAAGTGAGAAGACAATATGAGAAAATCATACAATGCAATCAGTTTGGGGGTGGCAGTAGCTCGGTATGGAACTGGAGGGTCGCAGGTTCAAGTCCCTGTACCGATCAACGTATGGGCGCCTGTTCAGCGGTGTAGCGTGTAATAACAAAATAAATTGTAATTTCCACATAGGGGATCAATAAAGAGTCTAAGAGATTTGACTCTTTCAATGATAAATAAACATATACATGTCCTTAACATTTGGCCCTTACTGAAACTGAGTTTGAAACAAATGTTTTAGAGAAATCTCCGACTACAAGTCCTCCTCCAACCTCCACTACCC
>NW_022604000.1:0-2512 GCF_008692095.1 Etheostoma spectabile | reverse complement strand
TCTAAAGTATATTTATATATTCTATAGTATATTTATATATTCTATAGTATATTTCTAGATTCTATAGTATATTTGTATATTCTATAGTATATTCTAGATTCTATAGTATATTTATATATTTCTAGATTCTACAGTATATTTGTATAGTATAGCATGTTGTAGATTGTGGTCTGTAGTGGACCCGGGACCTGGAGGCGGACCTGCTGGTAGATGGGTCTGAGCTCCTCCAGGGACTGGCGGCTGGTGACGGAGAAGACCAGGATGAAGGCGTGGCCTTTGGAGATGGAGAGGCGCTGCATGGCGGGGAACTGGTGACTTCCTGTGGTGTCGGTGATCTGCAGCGTGCACACGCTCTTATCACAGCTGATCACCTGCAGGGACAGCAGAGGACAGGGGGGTCCCCGGGTGTGTAACAGGCAGGGGGGGTGTCCCTGGGTGTGTGTCCCTGGGTGTGTAACAGGCATGGTGTGTGTCCCTGTGTGTGTGTGTCCCTGGGTGTGTAACAAGCATAGTGTTGCTGTCTGAATGTGTCCTCCACTGTGAGGATGTCCTACCTGTCTGTAGGTGTCCTCCACTGTGGGGATGTCCTACCTGTCTGTACGTGTCCTCCACTGTGGGGATGTCCTACCTGTCTGTACCTGTCCTCCACTGTGGGGATGTCCTACCTGTCTGTACGTGTCCTCCACTGTGAGGATGTCCTACCTGTGTGTACGTGTCCTCCACTATGGGGATGTCCTACCTGTCTGTACGTGTCCTCCACTGTGGGGATGTCCTACCTGTCTGTAGGTGTCCTCCACTGTGGGGATGTCCTACCTGTCTGTACGTGTCCTCCACTGTGGGGATGTCCTGCCTGTCTGAACGTATCCTCCACTGTGTAATGTCTACCTGTCTGAACGTATCCTCCACTGTGTAATGTCCTACCTGTCTGTAGGTGTCCTCCACTGTGGGGATGTAGGTGTCCCTGAAGGTGCCTTTGACGAACCGAAGGACCAGCGAGCTCTTCCCGACGCCGCCGGCTCCGAACACCACCACCCGGTAGTCGTTACTCTGCTCGGGCATTCTGGGAGATGGAGTCCACTCTGGATAACTGACCTGAGTGCTGAGGACGAGATGGAAAGTAGAGTCATCTAACTATGAAGGCGTGTGTGGGACAATGCACCTGAACACACCTCCCTGTAAGACCAGCACGCCCAGAATGCACCTGAACACACCTCCCTGTAAGACCAGCACGCCCAGAATGCACCTGAACACACCTCCCTGTAGACCACACGCCCAGAATGCACCTGAACACACCTCCCTGTAAGACCAGCACGCCCAGAATGCACCTGAACACACCTCCCTGTAAGACCAGCACGCCCAGAATGCACCTGAACACACCTCCCTGTAAGACCAGCACGCCCAGAATGCACCTGAACACACCTCCCTGTAAGACCAGCACGCCCAGAATGCACCTGAACACACCTCCCTGTAAGACCAGCATGCCCAGAATGCACCTGAACACACCTCCCTGTAAGACCAGCATGCCAGAATGCACCTGAACACACCTCCCTGTAAGACCAGCACGCCCAGAATGCACCTGAACGCACCTCCCTGTAAGACCAGCACGCCCAGAATGCACCTGAACACACCTCCCTGTAAGACCAGCACGCCCAGAATGCACCTGAACACACCTCCCTGTAAGACCAGCACGCCCAGAACGCACCTGAACACACCTCCCTGTAAGACCAGCACGCCCAGAATGCACTGAACACACCTCCCTGTAAAGACCAGCACGCCCAGAATGCACCTGAACACACCTCCCTGTAAGACCAGCACGCCCAGAATGCACCTGAACACACCTCCCTGTAAGACCAGCATGCCCAGAACGCACCTGAACGCACCTCCCTGTAAGACCAGCACGCCCAGAACGCACCTGAACACACCTCCCTGTAAGACCAGCACGCCCAGAATGCACCTGAACACACCTCCCTGTAAGACCAGCATGCCCAGAATGCACCTGAACGCACCTCCCTGTAAGACCAGCACGCCCAGAATGCACCTGAACACACCTCCCTGTAAGACCAGCACGCCCAGAATGCACCTGAACACACCTCCCTGTAAGACCAGCACGCCCAGAATGCACCTGAACACCTCCCTGTAAGACCAGCACGCCCAGAATGCACCTGAACGCACCTCCCTGTAAGACCAGCACGCCCAGAATGCACCTGAACGCACCTCCCTGTAAGACCATGTATGATTAATATTCTATATTCAACAACATCAGATTGTTCGTGTTCCCGCTGCGGCTCCGTGACATTTAACCGTCCAGCGTCCTCTCTGAACTCCCTCCGTGTCTTCAGACATAACGTGACGAAGGGGACTGAATCACAAAAGACGGAGCGGAGGCCTCGGGGGGATTTTCCCAGCATGCATCGCTGTTTTCCCCCGCAGAATGAGTATCGAGCTGATTAGAGCTTCACATCTCATCAGAGAAGAAAGGAGGACTGAAACCGCGGGATTCTTAACGGTTTTA
>NW_022603999.1:0-2146 GCF_008692095.1 Etheostoma spectabile | reverse complement strand
ATTTCAGGACTTCCGAGATTCTCCAAGTTATGTATGTTTTATTTTTTATTTTTAAGATTATTCCCTGGGCTTTTTGACCTTTGACCCTCCTGTTGTCCTCCGTTTATAAAAATAACTATATATCATATTTTTTTTTTTTTAAAGGCTGAAAAAAGTGACAAAACAAATTCGACAAAGGGGACAAAAAAATTGGTGAATTTGAGAAGAAAAACAACTTACAAAAAAATAACAAAAGTGACAAAAAATTGGAAAAAAAACGTTGAGAAAAGTGAAGGAAAAAAAACATCAAAATGTTGAAATTTCAGCCCAGAAAAACAGAAAGTTGCAGGTCGACGGGTTAGTTTCCTCAGGACAGCTAGGTGAGAAAGGGGGGGGGGGGGGGGGGACAAGCAGGAAATGGTCCCAGGTCGGATTCGAACCCTCGACCTCTGCATCGAGGCATAAACCTCTTAAAAAGGCTCATGCGCGCCTGCTGCACCACTGGGCCCACCCGGGCACCTCTCAGTTATATTTAAGACTTTTTAAGACCTTTTGAGCTAACTGTATGTGTGGATTGTTAGCATAGTGGCTAGCTTACCTTAGGGCCAGTAAGCCTAATATCAATGGAGTCACCCCCCCCCCCCCCCCCCCCACACACACACACATACAGTATAGGGGGAATCAGGTTGGAATCACGTTAATGTTCGTATATATGCCGCCCCCCCCCCCCCGCCTAACTACGAGGACCCCCGATCCATCTGTCCCAGCAGAGCCTCTCAGACTGGCTGCTCTGGGCAGGGACGCAGGGTGGAGACGATAACAAAGCCTCAGCGTGTGTGGTGTGTGTGTGTGTGTGTGTGTGTGTGTGTGTGTGTGTGTGTGTGTGTGTGTGTGTGGTGTGTGAAGCTGCTTTTTTTTTGCATGACACGGTTTTCTCAGTCTGGGATCTGGTTACATTCGGCGGAGATCATGCAGCCGAACGCCCTCAGGTCCGAATTCACAGGTTTCAGGTTTCAGCATCTGGGAGACAACAGACACAGAGGTCTGGGGGGGGTGTGTGTGTGGTGTGTGTGTGTGTGTGGTGTGTGTGTGTGTGTGTGTGTGTGTGTGTGTGTGTGTGTGTGTGTCTCAGGGCTGTACAACTTGAGTCCGGTCTTGGACTCGAATCCTCACTTGAGACCGTTTGTCTGTGGTCTCGGGCTTGTCTCGGACTCGCTAGTATTTGGACTCGGACTTGTCTCGTCTCGGCCGTGGTCTTGCCCAATATGGCTTCTGGTCGGGACCGAGTCCAGGTGTCTTTATTATGTTGATAATAATATTGGAGGGAAAGTGAAACCCAAGACAAGACCGAGTCCAAAGAGGTTTGAGTCCGAGTCAAGACCGAGTCCAGGACAGAATAAAGGTCTCATGCATGACAGTATCAAGACAATCATTTTGGGTTTCTCTTTCCCTCCAATATTATTATCAACATAATAAAGACACCTGGACTCGGTCCAGACCAGAAGCCATATTGGGCAAGACCAGTGGCCGAGATCGAGACAAGTCCGAGTCCAAATACTAGCGAGTCCGAGACCATAGAAAAACGGTTGTCTTTAGATGTAAGACGGCTGTCTTTAGATGTGAGACGGTTGTCTTTAGATGTGAGACGGCTGTCTTTAGATGTGAGACGGTGTCTTTAGATGTGAGACGGCTGTCTTTAGATGTGAGACGGCTGTCTTTAGATGTAAGACGGCTGTCTTTAGATGTGAGACGGTTGTCTTTAGATGTAAGACGGTTGTCTTTAGATGTAAGACGGTTGTCTTTAGATGTGAGACGGTTGTCTTTAGATGTGAGACGGCTGTCTTTAGATGTGAGACGGCTGTCTTTAGATGTGAGACGGCTGTCTTTAGATGTGAGACGGCTGTCTTTAGATGTGAGACGGCTGTCTTTAGATGTGAGACGGTGTCTTTAGAGTGTAGACGGTTGGTCTTTAGATGTGAGACGGTTGTCGTAGATGTGAGACGGCTGTCTTTAGAGGTAAGACGGTTCTTTAGATGTGAGACGTTGTCTTTAGAGTGAGACGGCTTCTTTAGATGTAAGACGGCTGGCGTTAGATGTGAGACGGCTGTCTTTAGATGTGAGACGGCTGTCTTTAGATGTGAGACGGCTGTCTTTAGATGTAAGACGG
>NW_022603998.1:0-4826 GCF_008692095.1 Etheostoma spectabile | reverse complement strand
GTCTTCAGCTGCCGTCAAAAATAAAGATCGAAAATGCCCCAAAAAATTTATTTAAAAAAATAAAAGGTCTACATTTTTGCTTACAGTGATTTCATTTGTTGAAGAATCTTTAACCTTCATGTTGTCTTCTTGTTGTCCTCATGTTGTCCTCATGTTGTCCCCATGTTGTCCCCATGTTGCCCCCATGTTGTCCCCATGTTGTCCCCATGTTGTCCCCATGTTGTCCCCATGTTGTCCCCATGTTGTCCCCATGTTGTCCCCATGTTGTCCCCATGTTGTCCCCATGTTGCCCTCATGTTGTCCCCATGTTGCCCTCATGTTGTCCCCATGTTGTCCCCATGTTGTCCCCATGTTGCCCTCATGTTGTCCCCATGTTGTCCCCATGTTGCCCTCATGTTGCCCTCATGTTGTCCTCATGTTGTCCCCATGTTGTCCCCATGTTACCCCATGTTGTCCCCATGTTGCCCCCATGTTGTCCCCATGTTGTCCCCATGTTGCCCTCATGTTGTCCCCATGTTGTCCTATGTTGCCCTCATGTTGTCCCCATGTTGTCCCCATGTTGTCCTCATGTTGTCCCCATGTTGTCCCCATGTTGTCCCCATGTTGTCCTCATGTTGTCCCCATGTTGTCCCCATGTTGTCCTCATGTTGTCCCCATGTTGTCCAAAAATGAGGACATGTTTGGACAATGTTAATGTTATTTTTGGGCAAAAGTGACAAACATTGGAAAAAAAGGACAAAAACGTAAGAAACAGCGTGGATTTTCAATTTTGACAAGAAGACAACACAAGGGTTAAATGCTTCATATCCCTTAAATCAGTACCCCCCAAAATAAAAGGCTTTGTAAGTCAATAAAGCATAATAGTTCATAAAAATATTGAAATTGTGTCTTGAAAAACACACGTTTTTTTGTTGTCGATTCATGTAGAAACATACAAAAATATTTCTTAACACTCCAGAAAGTTCTTTTAACTCTGTATATTCAGAGTTTTTGGGATATGCTTATTTTAGGAGCATAGTTTAAAGGTGTTTTCATGGTTTTTTTGCAGTAGAAATGGCGTCGCGTGGTTTTGAACGCGCTAGCTCGGATCCCTAAAACCCAGTTCAGTTCTAACATCCAGGCTTTTTGTAGTAGGAGATCTCATTTGTTGCATCATGTTATGAATGTGGCTTTAACATTAGTGATAGTGAGATGGCTGCTACAGTCACATTTATAGTGATAAATCTGCGTTTTATTTCTCTGACACACAGCTTTGTCCAATATACAATAATTCAATTAATTATTATCAACATCTGCAACCATATTAAGCTAAATTCATTAGGGTTTCTGCATTTGCAATACATGTAATATATATGTGGTTTCGTTGTAATGAAATCCCTAATAGGCTGATTTTTTAATGATATTTTCTCAGTTGGATTTCTCTCTTCATTCTTAATTCGGTACCTTGTCTCTGATCTGCGCTAGCGATGCAGGACCCTGGTCTGGGTTGGACCCGCTGCTGTCGTGCTGGTTCGGGTCTTCGGGCTGATTCTCTTTGCTCTTCAGGGCCAGGGACGTCATATCGATGATCTCCATCACGAAATCGTGCACGTTCTCTTTGGCGCCCTCGCCTACGCTGCGAGGAGGGGGGGCGGAGGGCGAGGGGAGGTGGCTGCAGCAGGAGGAGCGGGAATTGCGCCGTTTTTTGGGCGGCAGGGACGTCTCTTTGTCTCGGACTTCCCTCCTCGTCTCCTCCGTCACAAAAGACGAGAACTTGAACTTTTCCTGACTGGTGATGGCCTTCCGTCCCCCGGCCGCCGGCCTGCCAGCGTGCAAGGAATCATGGGATACGCAGTCCTCGACGGGGGAGAGGGACGGAGGCGAGGGGAAGGAGGAGCTGTGACAGGGCAACTCCCCTCTCAGCTGTCCCACTAAGGAGGACGCGTGGTTGGACAGAAAGGGGAGGAGCTTGCGTGACGGAGACGGCGAAAGCAGCTTGGATCCCGTCTTCTCGATCACGTCCCCGTCATCCGCCGCCGCCATTTTGACAAACCCGTAGGACTCCCTCAGCGACTCGCCCTTCTTGGTGAACACGCTCGACTCCTCCCGCAGGAGCTGGTCGTCCTCGTCCTCCCCCTTCGCACAGCTCGGGTCCACGTTTCCGTTCTCCACGTCGTCCACAAACTGGCTGATGTAGCTTCTCGTCGCGTTCCTCCGGTTCTTCTCCTCCTCCTCCTCCTCTTCTTCGTCCCGTCCTCTCCTGTCTCTCTTTGTCTTGTTGTTGCCACCGATGGCGTTGGCTTCCATAGATTTGGAGCGCCTTTGAAAGCGGTGCGGCTCCATCTTTTGAGAGCCGGAGGACAGGGTGGTCCCGCACTGCAGCTCGTCCCGGAGACCGGCCTCTGTCTTGGAGGAAGATCGGATCCAGCTCTGCAGCTCCCTCTTCATGTACTCCAGCCCCAGGACGTAGGAGCCCTCCATCTCCTCTTCGTCTTCGTCGTTGCCGGACGAGGCGCCGCTCAACCTCTCGTCCTCCCCGTCCCCCTCGTCCTCCTCGTCCCTGACGCCGAGCTCCTCCTCGGTGAGCGTGAGCGTGGAGGAAGACAGGAGGTCGCTGTCGTCCTCGTCTTCGTCCGTGCAGGCCGACTTGCACGAGACGTTCACCACCAGGCTCAGGCTGGCCGCGTCCGCCTCATCCGTCCCTTGCCCTCCTCTGCCGTTTCCGTGGCAACGTTTCCCATAAGAAGACGAGTTGGCGTTGGCCGCTGCCACGCCGGCATCCAGGAAGAGGTGGCGTTGATTTCCGAGCGCTGCGAAGTCTTCCGACCCCACGGACGAGTCCTCGGCGCTACTCAGCTCCGTCAGAGACGCTGTCGCTGAGCTCTCGTGGATCAGGGATGGGGGGCCTTTACGTGAAGACCCCAAAATCCCAGAAAGCGGGGCGTGGCGACCGCCCAGAGACAGAGAGGCGGGGAGATGGCTGCGCTGCGGGGAGACGCTCCGAAGCGTCATGTCTGAAAAACTACGGGTCATCGTCGCCACCAAAGGACTCTGGATGTTCTCCAGGCGTTTCAGGAGATCCAGAGTCCTTCGGCTCAGCTCCCCAGAGGGAACTTCTCCTTGCACACTTTCATTCTTCTTCTCATTTCGTGGTTTCGCTCCCTCCATCTCGGTGCCCCGCCCAATCAGGTCCAGATCCCCGAGGCTGGCCAGGCTGCCTGCGGTGTCTTCGGCGCTCCAACACGGGGCCAAGCAGCTCTCCAGAGAGGCGCTACGGTGCAGCTGGTCTTTGGAGGGAAATAACTCCACACCCACAGCCAGGAGGGACTCCAGAGAGGAGCCTTGAGATAGAACCGGACTGGACGCCCGGCGGCTGACAGCTGGAGGGGTCTCCAAACCGCGCAACTTGTTGATATTAAACTCTGTGAAGTCGCTGCGGGACTTAAAGGTCTCGGAGGAGTCCACACCGAGTCCTCCCACTTCAAAGTCAGAGTCGGAGTCCGCTGGAGTCAGGATTCCACGGCCGTGGATTAGGATCTCAACCGCCTCCCCTCCTCCCCTCCTGGGCCTCCTCCTCTTCTCCTCATCTCTGTTTTTTCTCATTTCATCCCTTCTCCATCCTTTCTCCTTCATACTCTCCTCCTTCTTGGTTCTTTGGTTGGTAACGTCGTCTTTGTGCACACCACAGTCTGCGGTTTTAAACGTCTGCTGCTTCTTTCTTTCGTCTTCCTCCTCCTCTCCTCCCTGATCCTCATCTTCTTCTTGGATTTCAGAGTTGGATGTCGTGGTCTCCGTGTCTCCTGTATCACTGACAATCCCGCTCTCGCTCTCTGACCGCCGGCTGACCGCCGACTGGCCGCTTCCTCTGCCGCTCTCCCTCTCCCCGACGACTCGGTCTCCTCCTCGGCTGTTTGACATCAAACCTCCCAGAAGGTCCGGGAGGGATTCGATAGACGAGAACGAGGAGTCTTTACTCAGACTCTTAAGAAGGAGATGCGGTGGTTTGCGTTTTCCTGATTTGGTTTTGTGCAGCGAGGAGGAAGTGTGAAGAAACTGAGGCTGTCTGTATAATTCCACACTATGCAGGCTGTACACCTGGTAGACGTTATTATTGTTAAGAGACATCACACTGGGCTGAACCTCTGAGGAGGATCCATCCCTCACATGGGACAACATCTCCGGACTGGCTGGGACACCGATTCGAATCCCGTCGGGTTGATTCCCATTGGACAGAAAGCTGTCCGAAGACAGATTTGGTTCTAAGGGGAGGCTGTGCATAAGGTCGAGGTCTGGTTCTTCTTGTGGTTCTACTTCTGCGATTGTCATGTCCGTTTCATCCCATTCCCAAGACTCGTCTGGTGGTGGAGCCACCGGACCAGATGGTGCCAGGCTGATCTGGTGGAGGTCGACTAGACCCGGTTCCAGAGTGCTGCCAATAACCTGCAGACAAAAAGAAAGACAGAAAAAATAAGACATGTGGGAAGACAGAGAAAGGAGCACTTCTTTTTGGTGGAGGTTGAAGAAAGTCTAACAGCAACAACTTGTGGCACCTTCGAGCCACAAGTTGTCGCTGTCTGTAAGAAATCACATCAACGCATGTTTTTTTATCGTGAACTTCGCAATTTTAATGTCGATAAGACTTTTATGAGGATGTTTACTGTTGTTTTATTGAATCTATTCTGTCTTTTGCCTTTGTGAGTTGGTTTGGGTTCCTTACGCTTAAAAACAAGAACATGGCCACAAGATATAGTTAAGGTGTGTGGCAAGATTTCTCAAAACCTTAGACTGACTTAAACTCTGTATATGAGACAAGGTCCCTCAAGAAGGCCCAGTCAGTCCTGGCCGAC
>NW_022603997.1:0-4569 GCF_008692095.1 Etheostoma spectabile | reverse complement strand
ACCCAGAACCTTTGGGGGGACTTTTGGCCTTTATTTGGTAGGCCAGCTGAAGACAGGAAGGAGGGTGGGGGGGGGGTGACATGCAACAAAGACTGGGGCTCAGACTCAAACCCTGGCTGCTGCGGTAAGGACTGAGTCTCTGTACACACACTCTACCAGCTGAGCTCCCTGGGGGGTCCCTGTGGGTTTTTGGAGTGGGGGCGTTTTGCTTGTGTGCAACTTGTGCACCCCTTATGACAATATTTTGTTTTTTGTTTTTTGCCATTATTATTCTATGGTTTGTGAAAGCCATAATCATAGTTTAATAGAATGTATGATGAATTGAAATCCTATAGGTCTATGGGTAACTTTTTTAATAATTATACTCACTGAGATGTATTTAGGAACTTACCTCCATCAAACAAAAAAAAGAATAAGAACCAAGAATTGTTTTTTTCCCGAGTCACCAATAACCATAACCAATTGCACCCATTTCTATGTACTTTGGATTGAACATTTTATTTGTTTATAGTTTTCTTTATTGGTGATGATTCCTATATCCTGGTGTTAATACAATCTTCTTCCCACCACATGTTTGCTTATTTTAAGTGTTTAAGTGTTTTGCCTACAATAAAATGTGTACATCCAGCTATGGAGTATCCAATAAAGTCATATGAATAAAACAGTGTTTTTACCCTCAATAAGAGAAGGAAGTAACGTCCTATCACTCGATAATATTTTGTCATCTGTCATTACATGTGCAGAGAGTCTAATATATGGAACACTGCACAGTCCTGTTTCATTAGGCCAAAACATATGCTTTGTAGTGAAGAAAAACATGTATCGCTGATACTAATAAAATAATCTAAAAGATCACATACTCTACCTTTTCCTATGGGTTCACATTCTCATTTACAAATGCTTTAAACTGTATATTGTTAGGATTATGTTTCCCTTTAATTAAACCACAGGGAAGCATATGAATGTTGGTCCCTGTGAAAAGGGAAGAAAATGAGACTCATGATGAAAGTCTCCGTTTGACAACCAGAACACTGGGTTTGACTAAATATCCTTAACTCAAGGTTCACTTACTTTTTTACAAACCTCCCATTCTAGTCATCCTCCCTGAATGTGGTTGTTGTCTTCGTCCTTTAGGTTGGCTAAGTTGTTCCGTATCAAAGCATTCTGGCCCCGGGGGGTAGAGATTGTGACTTTGGTCCAAATCCACTTTTTATAGTCTGACAGAGGAAAACAGGGTCCGTGGGACAGGTTCTAAAGGGTTGTACATTAATCAGAGGTGTGTTCTGGGTAACATGCAATCAACCAATCAGAGGTCCTCTCCCATTCCCTTTAACAACCAATCAGAGGTCCTCTCCCATTCCCTTTAACAGCCAATCAGAGGTCCTTTCCCATTCCCTTTAACAGCCAGGTGTGTTTGGACCTTGGAGCGTTGCTGTTATGATGGAGGATTTACACCCTCATATTTTTATTTTTAATCTTCTGCGTGTGTGTGTCTTGTCGTATTTTACTAATTCTCTGTTAAATGGTGTGATCCCTTCCCGCTGCCTCAAGATAGCAATACTCCCAGAATGCACCTGAACACACCTCTCTGTGGGAGTAGAACACCCAGAATGCACCTGAACACACCTCCCTGTAAGAGTAGAACACCCAGAATGCACCTGAACACACCTCCCTGTGAGAACAGCACGTCCATGGGCGCAAAGACGGTGCATTTTCTATTTAAATAAGGTGGGTGCTGGGTGGAAAATTAACAACTGCGTCCTGTCTTAAATTAATAAAGAAACTTGTGTTGGGCTTTGCTGCGCCGGGTGCAAGATAGGACCCTCCGTGTGTAAGAACAGCAGCGTACCGTCTTCTTCCTGTTTCCTGGGTTGATGATGTGTGGTGAGACTGAAGTAGGGCCCGGTATCGTAATATTTTTGATACCGGTCCTGACCACACCTCCAATTAAAGAGTGCAGAAACGAGCTGGACTCTTCCCTGGATGGGATTCTTTCAAAATGATTGTTAGCAATTTTAAAAGACGTAAATAGCACCAAATAACTACTATTAAACAACATTTCAATCAAAGGTCTTTATTTCACAAAACATAGCTGTGTGTTCATTTGGGAATATTGCTTTTCCATAGGCGTTCCCAGGCCAGGGTAGAGATACAATCTTTCCCCCAGTCCGGGGTCTTCCCCAAGGCCCCCTTATCAGATGTCCCAACCACCTCAGCTGGATCCTTTCGACGCCTCAGGCTGAGCAATATATCCATATTATATCGACTGGGATATATGAGGCTAGATATATATAATTTTGGATATTGTAATATTGTGATATGACACAAGTCTTTCCTGGTTGTGAAGGCTGCATTCCAGTAAAGTGATGTCATTTCCTGATCTTACCAGACTGTCCTAGCTGTTCTATTATTTGTCTTTACCCACTTAGTCATTGTATGCAGATTCCTGATAATTATTTATTAACTCTCATCGTGTTAATATTTTGTGAACACTCCAAAAGTCAACTCTTCAATATCGACATTGATGTATTTGGTTAAAAAATATTGTGATATTTGATTTTGTCCATATCCCCCAGCTCTAAGTCAGACATTGCTACTTTCTACTTCTACTCCTCTACATGTCAGAAGAAAATATTGCACTTGTTATTCCAGTACAATTATTGTTACTTTTTACATAGAGAAGAACATATGATCTTTGTGAATGATATGATATGAAGTACTATACTACTAACATACCCAGTAGTATGCAAAGTATCTACAATTGGCTCCACATCGCCAAACTACGTTACAATGCTCCTACATGCAGCTGTTAGGGATAAGAAGCATCATAATATTCTATAATAGTATAACACTTTATAGATGTGCCATACCACCCACTACCCCCCGTCTCAACAGGTTCCCACTAGTATTCCTCGTATTGTTGGACTTTATGGTAAGTAAACCTCATTTATATGAAATTATATCTCATGTTTGAGTTAAAAACAACGTTTTCATGCCATGGGACCTTTGCAGACAGGCAGCCTAGCATGTATCACTCCAAAGGTCTGCGCTGACAGAAGGGGGATGTGTAGTAGATGTGTTGCCTGAAAGGTTTCTAGTCAAAAGGCTAAATTGCACCCCCAGTCCCTGGTCAGGCCTTTCTATAAAGATCATCCAATTAGAATTTTAAAAAGAACTACACAGTTTGAGTTACACAGCAGATACATTGTATACTCTTACATTGTTTATTATATCAACATTTCTGGAGAGAGTCGAGACCACATTACACAAAACAGCTCAAACCCCGAGCATGTAACGTGACTCCCAAGACATCTGAACATCCACAAGAGTTCAGAGTTCTTTCTTGTTCCTCGGTACAGGAAACCACACAACAACAACACAATAAACATGGCACAAACAAAGATAGGATAGAAGTGAGATGTCTCACTCTGGAGCTAAAACAGAGACCTAAACACACAGGGTGAAAACAGGATCTGCAGCAATGTGCAGTACAATAACAATATGGTGTTTTTACAAAATAGATTATGTAAACCTATTCTGGTACAACCTCAAAATACAATTATGAACCTGAAATGAGCAGAATATGGGCGCTTTAAGAATAATTCCATTGCTTCAAAAGTGGACAGCGTCAAATAAAATCCCTGGAGATTGTCTAGAGAAGTACTTTCTAAAAGTGACACTAACAAAGCCTTTGCATTTAGGAGTTGTCCAAATTAACAACTTTAAGTTAACACAAGAAAATGTGTAGCTGTTTGTAACTCTAGGGAGCCTCCATCTGGGCCCAGAGGACTTCCTCCCAGAGTGGGGGGGTCAGAGCTCCTCTGCACACCTGTCAGTCCAGATGTTGTTAGAGAGAGCTGCTGGACGCCTGCCGTCGATGGGGGGGTGGGGTGGGGGGGGGGGGGGGGGGGGGGGGGGGGGGCAGCCGTAGAATGCTGTCTTAGTGTTTCTCTTACAGTATTACAGTGTTTTATCTTTGTTCAGTGAAATATAAAGCTATGATGGGGGGCAAAACCGTATGGGGGGTGTCTACTGTTCATTACCCTGTACAGGCTCTCTCATAGCCACCTCCGCTAGACAGTGGGATGGTCATGTCTCTCTCTCTCCCATTCTCTCTCTCTCTCTCTCTCTCTCTCCATAGCCACCTCCGCTAGACTGGGCTGTCTGTCTCTCTCTCTCTCTCTCTCTCATAGCCACCTCCGCTAGACAGTGGATGTCATGTCTCTCTCTCTCTCTCACTCTCTCATAGCCACCTCCGCTAGACAGTGGGATGGTCATGTCTCTCTCTCTCTCTCTCTCATAGCCACCTCCGCTAGACAGTGGGATGGTCATGTCTCTCTCTCTCTCTCACTCTCTCATAGCCACCTCCGCTAGACAGTGGATGGTCATGTCTCTCTCTCTCTCTCATAGCCACCTCCGCTAGACAGTGGGATGGTCATGTCTCCTCTCTCTCTCATAGCCTCCACTCTGTCTCTCTCTCTCTCTCATTGCCACCATCCGCTAGACAGTGGGATGGTCATGTCTCCCTCTCTCTCTCTCTCATAGCCACTCCGCTAGACAGTGGGATGG
>NW_022603996.1:0-5202 GCF_008692095.1 Etheostoma spectabile | reverse complement strand
ACTAACAGGTCTTTGAGGGTCAGAATTCTAGCTGATAGACAGGTGTTCAAATACTTATTTACAGCTGTAATCGTACAATACATAGTTGTGATTTCTGGATGTTTTTTAGTTTTTTTAGATTATTTCTCTCACAGTGGACATGCACCTACGTGACTATTTCGACCCGCCATGATTTCTAAGTGGGAGAACTTGTACCAAGTAGGGGGGGCTAATAAGACTACTACGAGTCGGATACTGATGAAACTCATTATTAAAATAAAATTTACAAAGGTCTGGAAAACTTCTTTATAGAGCTATAAACAAATGAGCTTTTGAAGTTGATTCACTTGATAACACTAGAATACTAGCCTGAGCAAACAATGATTGAGGGGGGGGGGTGGGGGTCGTCTACGATTACAACTGAATATTATTCTTAAAGCTTCTGAAGTCGAAAAATAGATTCCAGTTTAGTTGTGGGGGGGGGGGTGCCTAGCCCAAGCAGCATTGCAGTAATTGATTATATGATACAACATTGAATAATCCAACATGATCGCAACTTCTTTGGTCATCAGGTGCCGATTTTTTCCGACCACTTTGGCTAATTTAGTACTCTTGTGGCTCTAATGTGAGGTTTCCAGGATAAAGAGTCATCTAATATAACGCCGAGGAAACAAGCAGTTTAACTTATTAATGGAGATATCAGTTTGAATTTTCATTGAATTTAAATGTATCAACTTAATACCAAAAAATATATAACTTGTTGTTTTTTTTTTATGTTGGGACGTTTGTTGACTTGAACCAAGTAGATAATGGTCATTTCTTCATTAACTATTTTAATTACAATTTCAGGGTTTTTTATGGGTAAAACACACTTGTATCATCTGCAATATAATGTTATAGAAAGTTTTATCTGAGACAATGGGAAAGTCATTAACAATAAATATAATAACCAGGGACCCAAGATGGAGCCCTGTGGTACGCCACACCGAAGGGAAAGGGGGGGGTGGGATCTGTCCCATTATAGCTGACAGTTTTGAAACAGGTCTGAAAGATACCTGTTGAACCAGAGTAGTGACTTGTTACGTAAACCATAATGTGAGAGTTTTTTTAATAGATGAAGTGATTAACGGTATCAAATGCTTTTGAAAGATCCCGAAAAATACCTCCAGTATTTTCTTTTCTATCTTTTGCTTTATACATTTCAGTCAAAAATGGACCAGTGCCATGTAAGTAGAGTGTTGTTTCCTAAAACCAGACTGGTGAGCATATAACATATTATTTTGTCCAGATGTTGGATTAATCTTGTGTAAACAAGTTTTTCAAGAACCTTGGACAGGGCTGGTAACACAGAAACTGGTCTATAATTGTTAAACGTTTGCAGGGTCATCTTCTTTATAAACTGGTCTATAATTGTTAAACATTGCAGGGTCATCTTCTTTATAACTGGTCTATAATTGTTAAACATTGCAGCGTCATCTTCTTTATAAACTGGTCTATATTGTTAAACATTGCAGGGTCATCTTCTTTATAAACTGGTCTATAATTGTTAAATATTGCAGGGTCATCTTCTTTATAACTGGTCTATAATTGTTAAACATTACAGGGTCATCTTCTTTATGAACTGGTCTATAATTGTTAAACATTACAGGGTCATCTTCTTTATAAACTGGTCTATAATTGTTAAACATTGCAGGGTCATCTTCTTTATAAACTGGTCTATAATTGTTAAACATTGCAGGGTCATCTTCTTTATAAACTGGTCTATAATTGTTAAACATTGCAGGGTCATCTTCTTTATAAACTGGTCTATAATTGTTAAACATTGCAGGGTCATCTTCTTTATAAACTCGTATAATTTTTTGCTATTTTCAACTCTACAGGTACAACTCCTTGAACTAGTGAAAGATTAAAAATATAACGTAATGGTTTAATGATATCGGGGTAAATAGCTTTTAATATTTTACCATCAATCATATCATGTCCTGGTGAACAGTCTTTTAAATTGACAAATATATCTCTAAATATCTCTAAAGTTAAGATCCTCAGGCGTTGGAAGATTGATGTATCCTAGTGGTCCTAAATGACCAGATGGAGTTTTAGAAGTTAATGTTGGACCTACATCTGGAAAAAAAAGGTCTTAAATCTTTTGGCAATTTGTTGCGGATCCGAGACGATAGAATCGTCTATCTTAAATTCATTTGGTAACTGTTTTCTAAAATATTTTTTATTAAGAATACAATTGATGGTTCTCCACAAAGAAGATGGATTGTTTTCATATTCAACTAATTTCACATTATAATAGTGGATTTTTGCTCCTCTTATGACATGATTTAGTCTGTTTCTGTATTTTTTAAATTGCGTCAGATTAAATGGGGGAGGACAAAGAAGGTATTTTTTATATAATCTATTTTTGTTTTTAATGACTTTATGATAGCGGGAGTTATCCACGGTTTGGACAACTTGTGTTTCAAAGGCTCTGATTGGACGGGACAACATGAGGTGTAAACCTGCGTCACATATTTTATAACCAATGAAAAGCCTTCTGAGGATCTGTTTGATAGATTTCACTCCATGATCATTGACTTAAAGCGTGTCTGAAATTTACCACGTTTCATCACTGAAAATTCGTCTATATTTAATATTTTGCAAAGGGGGGCAATTGTTGCTCTTGTTACCAGTGATTAGAAATATGGGACAGTGATCAGCCACATCAATACACAGGACACCAGATTTAATATTCTTGTTATGTACATTAGTAAAGATATTATCTATGTGAGTTGCTGAGGTATTAGTCCCTCTGGGGGGGACTGAAATCAGAGGATTAAAGCTAGAGGAGTACAAAGTGCAGCAACGGCTGAGGAGACAATTTTAAACTCTGTGAGCTCTGGACAGAGCCTCAAGGTTCTTAAGGTAATGTGGGAAGAACTGGTGTGGAGGGCAAGGTGTAGAACCTGGTCCCTGCCAGACCCCCTCGTTGACAGATGCACCCCAGCACTTTCCCACTGTAGTCTTTCCTGTGGTGTAGCGTGTGTTTGCATCGCAGCTCCAGAACCTGGAAGTGGAACATCATCAGTGGTGGAAGCTAAAGGTTCATCTCCCGAAGGGGCAGATGTGCAGCAGCTGTTGCAGCCATGTCAGCACGTGTTACCCCTGGAGACGGCATCAGCTGCCCCAGTGGGTGCAGAACATCTCCATCTGCCTACTTGTGATGGAGGTAAGATGGCTGTCAGAAGGTCATTGATCAGTGGATGATGCAACATGGGCGTACCATCCTATTTCAGGAGGTTTTCGGTGTTTCCACACTGCCCCAAGTCCTGCACTACTCCAAAAGCCCACCTGGAGTCCGTGTAGATAGTCAGGGATGATCTGGCAGTCTACATGCTTCAGTGAGGGCAAGGAGACCAGCAGCCTGCACAGAGAAGGGTTTGGGATAAGGTCTAGCATCAGGTTTCTGCATGGCCCACCACAGCCAACCCTAGCTGTCCCTGGCCAGTGTCCATGTCTTTCTACTTCTGTCCCTCATGTCTCCAAGTCTTCTAGCGGTTATTTATCTCAGCTGCCAAAGACAACCTGGTGCCGTTGGTCCCTACAGATAGAAGATCTTCTTGACCCTGAACCCTTATCGATAAACATCGCTCGTCACAACTGGGTCCTTCAGACGTTAAGGCCCCGACCTCCAACTGGTGTGATGGTGGTGGTCCTCAGCTGGGACTCTTCTTCAGGAGGACACACACACAATGAATGGAAGGAAGTCAGATAACTGGAAGCATAGTAATGATTCATATAAATAATGGAGGAATAATACACAAGTTATATGAAATCATGCTTAAATGTATTTTTCCCCATTACAATATATAATAGTGGTACATACACAGAATTACATAAAGTTTACATGGAACACATCTATGAAGGTAACAACAGTAAGGCAATTACTGCAAATGATCCAGTAGATGGAGTCAATACCAACGTCCTGATCCAGGTACGACCAGGGATGTAGAAGGGCTTGCCGGTCTTCCTGGCTACCAACCTCCTGGTCCAGGTAGGACCAGGGATGTAGGGGCTGGCCGGTCTTCCTGGCTACCAACCTCCTGGTCCAGGTACGACCAGGGATGTAGAAGGGCTGGCCGGTCTTCCTGACTACCAACCTCCTGGTCCAGGTAGGATCAGGGATGTAGAGGGTTGGCCGTCTTCCTGACTACCAACCTCCTGGTTCAGGTACGACCAGGATGTAGAAGGGCTGGCCTTTCTTCCTGACTACCAACCTCCTGGTCCAGGTACGACAGGGATGTAGAAGGCTGGACGGTCTTCCTGACTACCAACCTCCTGGTCAAGTAGGATCAGGGATGTAGAAGGGTTGACCGGTCTCCCTGGCTACCAACCTCCTGGTCCAGGTACGACCAGGGATGTAGAAGGTCTGGCCGGTCTCCCTGGTGTTTAGTTGGACATTTTGCTTTGAGTTCTCTTGAGTCTCGGATATCTCTTACTACGTGGGGGGTACAGGAACCGTTCACAACCACAGGCAGCATCGGGGCACTCGGGGTTCAGTGGTCTTGCCCAAGGACACTTTGACAGGAACCACCATCACACCATCGAAGCACCAACCTTCTGATTGGCAGGTTTACCCATAATGCACCTGCCCCCTCCATGTAGTTGTGCTGACTAAGAAAGTGTTCAGATCATAGACTGTAAATGTTACTATAATATTCATATATACAGTCTCTGGTCTGGATGTTATTAAAGTAACACTAAAATAATTAGAACTAAATCCTGATCAGCAACAAACAAGTCCTCGATGACCCCCCCCCCCCCCCCCCCCCCCCCACTGGCTTAAAAGTTAAACAGAAAGACCCCAAACTCTCACAGGAACTTCATGCTTTTATTGTGAAAAGATACAGAACTCAAACTAACATGAGACAAGTCCACGGCGTTTCTACAGTTCCAGTTTGATACTCATCATATTAGTAACATGTACATGAATATGCAACGTAAAACTATACAAATAGATCATAAAACGTACAATAGGCAAGTAGGAGAAATGAAGATACTCTAGTAAAGTGCCTCACGTTGTACTGCAGTACTGCGTTGTTTGTAAAATGGTAGTAAAGCTCTGGAATAAGAACTTCATGTTTAGTTTTCAAACTAAGGTTGTCTAAAGAGATTATAGTGATTACAACTCAGTATTACAGTATTTACAGTACTTGGTTTACAGCTGATATGTGAAGA
>NW_022603995.1:0-3299 GCF_008692095.1 Etheostoma spectabile | reverse complement strand
TTAATCCTGGTTTTTCTAATTCTAGTGAGATCGGAGAACAATTTTGCATAAAAATGTGAGAATAAAAACTCCACCGATATCTCTCGCTACTGATAATATTTCCTTAATTCTTGCACAGATGTAGTTTTAGATCTTTGGCTTCAAAGATCTCTTTAACCCTCGTGTTGTCTTCCCTTAAACCATGAACTTGTCATTCCAGTCAAAATGAAAATGACTACTTTATATTAGTGCATTTCAATGTTTTTATCACTTTTTCTGATTTATTTGTCAATTTTTTAAAATGCTCTTGGCGCTTTAGTAAACACCTGAGCTGGTTTAATAACAGGTTTTACACTCATTTTTGGAATTCATGGAAAAAAAAACCTTGTTTTTATCAAATTTTACACAAGTTTATAGTTAAAAAGGCAGAAATTATGAATTATTTTGACTAATAGTTAGGATCAGAGGATGCTGAATGGATCTCAGATTAAAAGAAAAAATTCAAATGCCACAAGATTTAATAAAACAGCCAAAAAATTCAATGAAAGTAATGTTTCATGGAATCATCCATGTATTTTTGGGGGCAATTTGGTTGAAAGGATCCGTATTTCTGATATAAAACACTTTGAAATGGGTCAGTTTGACCCGAGGACGACACCAGGGTTAAACTACATTTAACGTGCGTCTGAATTCATATTAACCCTTTGTGTTGTCCTCCCATCAGTCCTAAAAAAGAAGCAGTTTTGGTCACTTTTTTCAACAAGATAATCGCTTTTTTTCCCCACATTTTTGCCACTTTTTCAATGTTATGGGTGCTTTTTTTGGGGGTGTTTTTGGTGTTTGATATTTGTAGCGTTGACATCTTCAGCGGCCCATTTTTTGGGGACAAAAAAAAAAAAAAAAGAGAAGAATTAACTGAAAATGGGTCAATGTGACAAATGTGATGCATTACATTTACTACAGGTCACTCTTTTACTGAGTCTCTACCTCTGAACTCCAAAACAAGCTCGCTTAACGTCTAGCCACTCGAGACCAACGACAAACTATATTTTTTATATTATTTATGTTTCCATAGCTACAACACAAGGCCACGTGGATGCGGTTTAAATACTGAAACTCATTCACCTGTCAATTAAGGTCCACCCCGTCCCCTGAAACCTGTTACTTGGAGGCATTTGATGCCTTTTTTGAGCTTTTCATATGAACTTATTGTTGATTTTTATATTCCCCTTTTTCTTTTATGAATCCCAAACTAAAAGTTATTCGTCTCCTTGGACCTGCTCGTTGTCTTCATTACCCAGAGTCCTCATGGCTCAGGCTGGGGGGGTGTTGTCGCCTGCAGGGGGGAGCAGAGGTGTGAGTGAGAACATTATGTAGAGTAGATACTAAGAAGATTTAAATCGGAGGATGAAGACACTCACGCTCGACGCCAGAGTCACCGGAGGAACCCGATTTTTTGCTGCCGAGAGATTCGTCCGAGCCTGTAAAGAAAAAGAAAATATACTTAGAGATATATACACACACACACACACACGCACACGCACACACTCCATTATTGCATGTATAGGACCTGAGCATGAGTGTGTAGTTCAGGCCTGTGTGTAGTGTAGTGTGTAATAATAACAGAGTGTACATTGCAATCCCCTAATAAGAGATCAATGTAAAGTCTAAATTATTAGAAATTAATTACTACACACAGTGATAGTACGTGTCCTGTGTTTAGGTCTACCACCTTCACTCACACATCTTCTGAAACCCTGCATCTACATGCAATCACACGCTGGCACGTACACAAAAATATGAATATAAATAAATAAATAAATCACATTTCACATCATTCTAAAAATGTAATCCTTTCTAGAGGAAAACACTCACCTTTGGGATCTTTGGTCTGGTCGTCTGTGTTAGCGTCGTCTTCAACGTTCATGTCAACACACACACAAAGAGAGACACACACACACACACACACACACACACACACACAAAGACATGTTTTATTATAGAACTGTATAAAGTACACATACGTGTGATTGGCAAAGGACAAAAAAAGCAGGAAAAAATACAACGCAAATAAAGGTCTTACCAGGGGCAGTAGCTACTGAAGGCAGATCTGGACTGCTGCTGGGGGCGCCCCTGACCCTGCAACAAGAGAAAAGTGTGATTTTAGGGGGGGGGGGGGGCAGTAGCTCAGTCCATAGGGAGTTGGGTTGGGAACCGGAGGGTCACTGGTTCAGCAGGGACCAAAAAGCAGAGGAGTGTGGATCAGTAGCTGGAGAGATGCCAGTTCACCTCCTGGGCACTGCCAGGTGCTCGTGAGCAAGGCACTGTACCCACCCCCCCCCCCCCCAACCGCTCAGGGCGCTGGTTTGGCTGGCAGCCCCCCCCCCCCCCCCCCTCTGACATCTCTCCATTAGTGCATGTACAGATCCTGAGCGTTGTGTGTGTGTGTGGTGTAGTTCAGGACTGTGTGTGATTACTAACAAAGTGTGGACACAGAGTGTAAATTGTAATTTCCCCATTTGGGATCAATAAACAGATTAAAATTAAAATTAGTTGTTACTGTTCCAGAGACGGCGGCCTGCAGGGGCGCACACATCCAAGTTTCATCAGTTTCATATACATTTAATGAAATACAGTGCAAACAGTGCACATTGAAAACAAACTACCAGTATCCTTTTAGGACGGCGATATTTACCGTTTGAGATGTTTTCCTTTAACTTAGTGGTCAGTGAGAAGGCTTAAGAGTTAATTGAATGCATCTGCCAGACTGTTAAACCCTCCTGTTGTCCTCATGTTGTCCTCATGTTGTCCCCATGTTGTCCCCATGTTGTCCCCATGTTGCCCCCATGTTGTCCCCATGTTGTCCCCATGTTGTCCCCATGTTGTCCCCATGTTGTCCTCATGTTGCCCCCATGTTGCCCCCATGTTGTCCCCATGTTGTCCCCATGTTGTCCCCATGTTGTCCCCATGTTGTCCCCATGTTGTCCTCATGTTGTCCCCATGTTGTCCCCATGTTGTCCCCATGTTGTCCCCATGTTGTCCCCATGTTGTCCCCATGTTGTCCCTCATGTTGTCCCCATGTTGTCCCCATGTTGTCCTTATGTTGTCCCCATGTTGTCCTATATCAATGTTCTTTTTAATTCCCCAAAATAACATGATGATTCCAAGTACAAATCTCTACTTTCATTAATTTTGGGTCTTATTATATTTTATAGCATTGTAAAACAAAGTGAAGTGGTTTGAAATAGTGTTTAGTAAAAGTTGACCATATTCCAGTCTGTGATTATCATCAACATCCATTCCTTTAATTTTAGTCTCAA
>NW_022603994.1:0-13266 GCF_008692095.1 Etheostoma spectabile | reverse complement strand
CGCCCGGTCACCCCCCTTGGTCAACGCCAGCGCCCCGCCGCGCTTTTCCGTCATCACCGCCCGCGTCCGGATCTGGAATTATTTTAGCATAACTTCTACATCTCAGTCCTGTTGATTTGTTAGAGCTGCTGTTTACTTTGAGCTCAAAACAACATCTTTTAGTCTGACTGGATTTGCCGGCGAACCTTAATCACATAAAACTGAATGGTGACTAGGGCCCGAGCCACTGGGTTGCAGTCTGGTTCCTAGGTCTAAGGGCCTGAGTATATTGGATAAATGCCAAACAGCCAAAATAAATAGCTTATGGAAATCTGCATTTGCCAAATTGTTGCTGTGGTCATTTTGGTTTTGAAGTGTCTGCTGATTGTCACATACCTCTACCATGGAGGTGCTCATGGACATGGTGGTCCTCATGGACAGGGTGTGCTGATGGACATGGAGGTGCTCATGGACATGGTGTCCTCATGGACAGGGTTGTGCTGATGGACATGGAGGTGCTCATGGACATGGTGGTCCTCATGGACAGGTGTGCTGATGGACATGGAGGTGCTCATGGACATGGTGGTCCTCATGGACAGGGTTGTGCTGATGGACATGGAGGTGCTCATGGACATGGTGGTGCTGATGGACAGGGTGGTCCTCATGGACATGGTTTTGCTGATGGACATGGTGGTGCTGATGGACATGGTGGTCCTCATGGACATAGTGGTGCTTATGGACATGGTGGTGCTGATGGACATGGTGGTCCTCATGGACATAGTGGTGCTGATGGACATGGAGGTGCTCGTGGACATGTTGGTGCTGATGGACAGGGTGGTCCTCATGGACATGGTTTGCTGATGGACATGGTGTGCTGATGGACATGGTGGTCCTCATGGACTAGTGGGCTTATGGACATGGGTGCTGTGATGGATGGTGGTCCTCATTAGTGTGCTGATGGACATGGAGGTGCTCGTGGACATGTTGTGCTGATGGACATGGTGTCCTCATGGACTGGTTGTCCTCATGGACAAAGTGGGCTCATGACATGGTTTGATTTCCACTGAAATGCGTATCGCAATAATCAACAAAGGCTTATCTCATTTTGATATTAGCTATAGTCATAATTTTCGATTAACCCAATGAGCGCTGTCAGCAGATTTAACAACCTGACAGCTGGCCTGCTGTGGACGGTAGTCCGCCGTCCAAATGGTAAATAGAAAAGGTGATAAAACAGTTCCTGTGTTTGACATGACATTGTCTGACTTAACTTTTGAATTCAGCTTTACAAATTGAGACCTGTTCCTTAGAAAATGTAGAATAAAAGCAATAAAAACACCTGGAACCTTCATCATCAAAAGCTTATTGACGAGGATGTGTGGTTGTATTGATCGCTGAGCTAAAATCATAATCTAGATTTCTCACACACCGCCCCCCTGCATCCAGATTAGCATAGACCCCGGTCCCCTTTCCAGACAGTAGCATCCTCTGCCCCTCTCCTTTCTGATGATTAAATCAGCCGGGGTGGAGATCCTGCTCCACATGGGGCTTCAGACTATTCAACATGGTTGTCTCACATACCTTCATAGCTACGGAGGTTAGAGCCACTGGTCTCAGATCATTCATACACTCAACGGCTTTGTGTTGTTAGGTGCTGGTATAATGCAAGACTGTTTCCATGAATAATTAAAAAATACTTGTAAAATACTGCCTGTACTCAGGGTCTCAGCTTATACCTGCTCATCAACAGTGCCACCTAGTGGTATAACTCAGCAGACATATAAAGACAGAACACATCTAAATGGACAATATTTATGTAACAAGCTCCGCCATGGTGGTCAGGGATTCAACACTTATCAGGAGCTTAGATAAACTATATAAACTTTATATAATATATATAAAGAGCAGACTTGAGTCAGCAGCTTGTTCTTCTGTCATCTGCATAACAGGCAAAGGTAATAGTGTGCTTCCTAATAATATGTGTATTGCCGTTTTTTGTCATCATGTAACAGCATTTTAGTGTTGTTCATCGGTGTGGAGTCTGTTTAGATACTTCTTCTTGTACTACTTGGTAGATTAGAACAGAAAGTCTTTATTGTCATTATACACGTGCAGTAACACTGTGCAACGAAGTTAAAGCAACACCTTTACAGTGTCAACACGAAGGAATATACATATATATTAATAACACATTATATAAAACATAAATAGTGCAAAATAAGAAAAGGGGGAGGGGCTGCATAGTTCCTGAGACAACTATATACATTTGTAAAATAGTAAGAAGATAAATATGGTTTCTATACGAATTGTGAAAGTAATGTTACAGTTATGAAATTGCACAGTTTGTCGTTATATCAAAAGTATTAAATATTAACTATTACACCGATATGAATTTGCATAGAACTTATGCTATTTATGCATTAGTATTAGTATTAGCAAGGCTTCATATCATTTTGTAATTGAAAGTGTCAATAAACGTAGAAGTATGAAGTGGCGTAATAAGGGAATATCCGAGTAAAGTACCAGAATGTAGCTGCAGTTTGTTCATGTTTCCTTCTTCCTTTCACCACGTCGAGCAGCAACTCAAACACGTTATCAGGTTACAATATCGGAGATTACACAACACTTCATAAGTCAAATAAGTTTTATGGTTATTTTATGTACACTGGCTATAGTGTGGAGGGTGTGTCGGGGGGGGGGGGACTTGCAGGGATCTT
The DNA here is from genome assembly GCF_008692095.1 of Etheostoma spectabile. NCBI lineage: Eukaryota > Metazoa > Chordata > Actinopteri > Perciformes > Percidae > Etheostoma > Etheostoma spectabile. The sequence continues at coordinate 10,570 of NW_022603994.1, read as the reverse complement.
GCAGGAAGCGGACCTTGTGATAAAACTATATAAAGAGCAGATTTTCTATCAGTGACCGTCTCCGTCCTCTCTGTCAACCAATCATCACCTCAAAAAGGTAATTACACTCCACTTTAAATATGAATCTATATTTTTAATATCTTTATTATATAACATTGGCATCTATATACTATTATATCTATATACTAAGCCTAGTATGGATGTGTTATTATTTAGTCTGCTATAGATAGAGAGTATAGAAAGAAGAAGAAAGAGAAGAAAAGAAACAAAACCAGTGTGTGTGTGTGTGTGTGTGTGTGTGTGTGTGTGTGTGTGTGTGTGTGTGTGTGTGTGTGTGTCTATGTTGTGTAATAAGTGAAGCAGAAGATTTTGTATTTCCTAAAGGATAAAGTAGAGAAAGGGGGTCGGACCTGAGAAGTTGTTCATGAACTTCTTCTTAATCCTTTCTGAACATGGGAAGTTCATGACCTTATTTATCTGTCATTTAATTATATATATGTGTGTATGCATGAATGTATGTATATATGTTTATTTTAAGGTTTTACATGTTCAAATAAACTACTACTACTACTACTACTACTACTACTACTACTACTACTACTACTACTACTATACTACACACTAATAAGTAGCTGGATCATATTTTATGAATGGCTCACTGATCCCATCATTCATTGTCTGCAGTGTGTTGACTTTGTTATATAAATATAACTATTTAATATCAAACTATATATATATATATATATATTTGGTATTAAATAGTTGTGTGTTGTGTTGACTTGTTTGAACGTCTTTCCAAGATGGCGTCAGGCTTTTCTGATTGCTGCGTTGCTCTGTTTGTCCATCGGACTGTCGGCTGCATCTGTAAGTAAACTATGCAACTATAATTTAAAACAACTCCATGTGTTGTTCATGCAGTGTAATGCAGTGGTTTCCCAGCCTGTAAGATTAGGAGACAGGGATTTAATAATGTTACTAGTTTTTAATGTAGGCTGAGTGCAAACTGGAAGCTGAAATATTAGATAAGTTTGTTCTATGAAGCACGTGGGCTGCATGTTTGTATCAAAGATGATGTATAAATAAAGTTAAGTAGAGTAGTCCTGTAATCAGATTACTTGTGTTTCACAGTGTTGTGGAGAAACTAACTCCTGCTGCCCAGGTCAGTCCAGGATCTCGGACTCGTTGCTCTGATTGTATTTGACTGGTTTTTTCCTACAGTGTTACGTTGGGGTTTGTATTTTTTGTTGTTGTGTGTGTGCGTCTCCTTCTTCTCAGAATCTTAAAGGACACCAATTTCTCTGTGAGTGAATAATGTATCGTAAATAATACATTTTCTTCCTTAAATACAGGGGCATAAGTATATTATGTATATATATAGTACATATATTATGCCCTGTATTTTAAGGAGAAACATTTATTTATGATACATTATTCATAAAAATAATGGTGTCCCTAAAGGTTGGATTTCTCTTTTTAATTAAGGCATTAAGATCCATTTCCAAAAGATTTATTTTTTTAATTCCTCTTTTTAGTCAACTTCAGCATGGACTCCTAAACTTATGCATACCACTTCATGCATGTATACCTACAAACGTAGGCCAAGTATGAGCCATATTGACACAAAAGAGTTTTCCGGCTTTTAAGGACACAGCAGACCTACAATGAAATTGTAATTGCACTGCTTTGAACATAGTAAGAACCTTCTTCATCACAAACCTGATGCAGTACTTGATCCACATGGATCCACTTGCTGTCCTCTGGCGGTTCCTCTCTGCCCCTGTATGTTTTCTTCCTCCTCACCCTCTTCTTCATCCTCCTCATCCTCACTTTCCTCTCATGCCCTCTCTCCTAACTCCCCCGACTCCTCTGGCTCTCCCTCCTCCTGCTCTTCAATCCCTAAATTTGTTCTCTCGCTGCTGTTTTTCTCACTTTATTTGTGATTAGAAGAAAAAACTATTATAACTATTGGAAGAAAAAACATACAAGCATGCATTACATTTATGAATTAGATTAGATTAGATTAGATTCAACTTTATTGTCATTAAACGGGTACAAGGCAACAAAATACAGTCTGGGTCTAACCAGAAGTCTAATAGCAGCAGGTGCAGGATATACACTGGTTCCATAAGTGCAGGACATGGATATGTACTGAATAAATATAGAAATAAATACCATTTTAAACAGAATTTTACACATACAATTGTCCTATGAATGTAATATAATATATAGATAACTAGTATTGTTTACAAGATTTACAGCTGGATATGTACTAAATATAAAATACAGGTGGATATTACTATAAAACCTGTCGATTACTTTACACAAATGTATTTGTAGCAATGCAACAACCCAAGACGGATGGAGTTACGTGTTAACATCACAACGTTGTGTAGACCTAGCACGGATTCTGACATTTGGATATCTGCATCTACATGAGTTTGCTTAGATACGATTAAGATATTTTGTAACTTGATCTCGTGCTCGGTGTGAGGAACAACAGGAACATGGTTACAGTAGGTGCAAGAACAACAAGTCACTTGCGAGATGAAATGGTCTCTCTCACCTTGGGTTCTTGCAACAGGAGAAATTGGAGCTTCTCTCTCCACCGAGCAGCACCACATGTGGGCGTGGCAGGGCACAATATTTGGGTGCGTCGCTCTAATTTACCCGTGTAGAATGTTGCGTCGCACATTAGTTCCTTGCTTTAAATCAAAAGAAATATTTTTTATGTGGTCATCATGGGAGGAGGCACACATATACACAACAAAAATACAAACTGCTACATAACAGAGTCTACCTTTGTCTCCTTTAGGTCCCTGTGCTCCTGGTTGGACTCAGTTCGGCTCTCGCTGTTTCAGATTCAACTTCCAGGAAAGAGTTGGATCGATGCCGAGGTGCAGCAGTACTATCCAGACTGTCCTGACCCTATTTAGATTTCTAGTGTCGGAGTAGTTATGACAGGAGATAAAAATGACTATGGCCACAACTTCTGGGACTGTTTTGGTGGGGATTTAAGTCTCTAAAAGTAGTAATACTCTGTTACAGTACAAGTCCTGCATTGTTCAAAGGTCTGTCAGTATTATAATGAGATGTCCTGAGATTGCATGTCTGTCATCTCGTGATTAGGTTTATATTTTTTTCTTAAATGATTTTAACCTGTTATATTGTCTCCATTAGAACTTCTGCAAGGCCGCCGGTGGACATCTGGCTTCAGTCCACTCAGAAAGAGAACATGTATTCCTCAAATCCTTCATTAAGCAAGTGAGCGGTGAATACAGACGGACCTGGATCGGAGGCTTTGACTCAGTGCAGGTGAGACTTTAATCATCACAGGAAGTGATGTCACTCGTCTCTGAGCTATTGAGAAAATAAAATTTGATGAAAGAAATTAACAGAAAGAGGAAAATGACTAAATGAAACAGAAAAAGGATCCTCTTCTGATTTTCCTTTGAACCGATCTTTCTCCTCAGGAGGGCGTGTGGATGTGGTCTGACGGATCCACATTAGACTTCAAACGCTGGAATAAGGGGGAGCCTAACAACCACGGTGGAAAGGAGCACTGTCTTGAGATGGTGCATGAGGGTAAAAAACAACAACATATGAAACATTTTGTCTTTTAAATAAACATGATGATCCAAAGATGATCTCTAAACCTATAGCAGGTGGTCATATGTTCCAGTCTGAAAGATAAAATGTTAAATCTCTCTCTACAGGAAGGGACTGGAACGATGCGCCGTGTACCACCAAATATGCTTTCCTGTGCTCCAAGAACCTCCCCCCCCCATCATGATCTCTCTACAGCTCATCTCTAATCTCCGCTCACACACTCACTTCTCACGTCATCCAACGGTTCTCATTTGGGTTTTAACATCAGAAACAATCAGTTATTGGACTTTTAATCTATAAATAACAAAATGAAATCCATAAAAGATCTTTTCCAGTGTAGTTGTCTGAGTATTGTCTGTCAGCGCTGTCTAAAGGTAACAACATCCACCTACCAGACAGGAGTGGTGACCATCTTCTCATCCAAAATGTCCAAATAGAAAAGATAAAAGTCCAAATGTTGTCAGAACGTTCTGTGATACCAGAGGAGTTTCTGGTGTGTTGGGTTCTTATTCATCTGTTTTCTTTCATTATATAATCGATAAGCATTAAAATAAAGACATGTTGTCACAAACAGTGTCTGGTCCTGACTTACTGACTCATGTTTTCTCTAAAAGGGCAAATAATTCTATATTTGTGAATAATATTCACATATAATGTATTGGACATTTGTTTATAGGCAGCCCAGAGCTCATTGTCCTAATGCAGGTCTAAATGAAGACTCTACCATATACTCAAAGTACCAAAAGTAGGCCTAAAGATACTCACTGTGGAGAATACTCCATGTCAGAGTTATGTTATTGTATTAAAGGATTACTTACCCCAGTGGTGTAGGCAGAAACTGGATATCGGGTGGTCAGTACAAAAGTGGGTGGGCCATCTTTTCCTATGAAAGAAATGACAAAAATTAGAAGTACAACATACAAACTGAAAAAACAGAAAGCATGTGACTTTCCAACACTGCAAAACGTTGTTTAAACAGCATGCTCAACCACCAAAGTTCAGACTAAAACTATGAAATGAATTTACTTAGCACGTCCACGATGTTACATAATCTAATAATCTGATAAAATATTCAATATTGTTGGAAGTGAGACTCTGTTGAAACAGAATAAAGACCGGCTTCAAACTGAATCAAGTGTAACGGTCTGAGTGACAGTGCTACTTAGATTACATGTTAGTCCATATGATATTTAAATGAGTTAATTTAATTTAATGTGTGAATTCATACGGTAATTAAAAACCTCAAAAATGTAGAATAAATAAGTTTAAAAAGGGACGTTTTATTTAAAATTGTGCTAATATGTTTTACATTTAAAATATTTGTTTACATTTTGTTCATTATTACAAATGCATTTTTTATGTTGAAGTCAAAGGTCAAATGACCAGAGTTTATTGAAGGCCACACCTGTTGCATTGTGGGTGAGAAGGAATACAGAGAGAGCCAACGTGGCTGCAGAGGAAAAATGTACGGGCTCCAAGTAAGATTTTGCACGGTCCAAGAGGCGCACACGGTAAGTGTGCTTTTGTATTTCAGCCTTGTTATATTTGTTTAATATTTCTTGTAATTTCTTTGTATTTAATGCACTTTCCGTACTGTTGTGACGCTAAAATTGTGGGGCCCGTCTAGTTAAGGAAACGGTTTTAAGAGACTGAAAATGATGTATGAAGTAGATTTGACTTATTGTATTTTATGTGTTTTTCTTTGTAGTTTTCACTTTTTTACGATGGAAATGTGGAAATAAATGTTAAAAGGACATCTGTATGATGCGTGGCCGTATTCAATTGGACCGGTGTAACTACATCAAGGTTTAACTGTTTTCTGCAGAGAAAAATCAAAATGAATAGAACGGGTTTCACAATGCACAAAGTTACAGAGTGACCAGAGTTCTGTGTGGGTTTAATCAGTAAAACACTTCTTTATATCCAGTACCACCAGAGGAAAGAAAACTCTGGTTTTGTAAAACAGTCTAATCTTAAACACAACAATTAATGGATCTCAGGCAGACAGTTGGATCTGTTAGGTCTTTCTGAATCTGCCCTCCGTGGGTCAAGTTCCTTCAACGGTCATTTTATCTTAGCTGAAAAAGGACATCCCACCTTTTTGGATAGGCTATGGTCTCAACCTGGAATCTGGGTCCTGCTATGATAAACACAGCTCTAGACAACTGTTTCTGTCAGACTTTATGCCATTTATCCTTGGAGGAAACAAATCCAGTTGTCTCCTACAATGAATTTTTCCACCATTATTTCCACATTATTGTTATTTAACTTAATTAAAACCATTCCTATATTTTCAACTATTCATACAACTTTTACTAAGTTAAGCTATTCAACCAGGTTAGCTTTAGCATTTCAATTCATTTTTTGAGTTTTCTACTAGTTATTAGTGGTGTTATTCAACTTAATTAAAACCATTCCGACTTTTTCAACTATTTTTACTACTTAAACTTCTTCTTACTGATTTAAGCTATTTATCCAGTTTAGCTTTAGCATTTCAGTTTTTTTTACATTTTTTTCCACGTTTTTTAACATTAGTGGTGTTATTCAACTTAATCAAAGCCATTCCTACTTTTTGAACTATTCTTACTGATTTAAGCTTTTCAACCAGGTTAGCTTTAGCAATTCAGCTATCCAGCATTCCCATGCATTATCTGCAGGAAATGCATTTTCTAGTTAATGATTGTTGTAACCAGAGCTGTTTGACAAGGCCACAGACAAATACCAGATCCTTATCAGATCATTTATGATGATGGTGATTTTGGGAAACAAAGCCACACTATGGGAACCACCAAAGTTCAAAACCTGCCGTGGTGCTGTGGACCCATCCCAGCTGTTCATGGAGAATAATCTCGGAGAAGTCTTTTCCAAAAACTAGTCATTACCATACCCATGACCCCGGCTGAAGCTGAGAGGTGCTCCTCAACCTTGAAAAGAATAACAACTTTTCTCAAACACCATGACCCAGGAGAGGCGGAATGCACCCCCGCTTCACCAAAAAAGCACATATTAACCCACGCTTCCTCCCGCTTTTGGTGTTCCAGAGTATTGTAGAAATACTTTGATAACAGTATATGTGTATGTGCTTGTTGGAAAAGAGCTGTGTGCTGTCAAATTGAGGAAATTAAAAGCACTCTGGGTGACATCTTGATGCACAGTCATCAAAATAGTTCAGGCCTTAAATGGCATACAAGTGAATTTTAAAAAATTACTAGAAACTGAAGAGGAAGTTGCACCGGACAGAGGACCCAACCCTATGTGTGTGTGTGGTGTGTGTGTGTGTGTGTGTGTGTGTGTGTGTGTGTGTGGGGCAACAGAAGAATCCGCCCAGAAACAGGAGGATTACACCCCATCAAGAAAAAGGGTAAAGGTGCCTGGCGAAGGGTAGGGCTGCACGATTATGGCCAAAATGATAATCACGATTATTATGATCAATATTTTGATCACAATTATTCTCACGATTATTTGTTGATTTTAACCAAAACATATTTTATTGTCTATTTATAACTGCTTTCACAACCATATTATACTACATTCTTCTTATGTTGAAGTTGTTTAGACATACAGGTGCAACACATGTAAATGAAAATTAGCAATCTGAAATAAATAGCGTACATCATCACTGCGCTGCATTTTTATGAACTATGATATTCTGGCCATGGGTCACATCTCTGGTCAGGTCCAGGTCCAGGTCCAGCAGCCCCGTCTCACATGATGTTACTCTACCAACAGAAGTTAGTTGCATTCAATAACTTCTTCTGTGTTCTTCGCCGTGGCGGCCGCGATAGAGGAGTTACCATGGAAACAATGGTACAAATACAGGTTTGCCCCTCATACTTAATATACAGCTGTGTTAATAACAATTAAAACTGTAAACAAATATCAGAAGTGTGGAGCGGCGCTGTGTGGCCGGGCGCGGAGAGTAAGAGGAGAGAGAGTAGAGGAGAGAGGAAGTAGAGGAGAGAGAGTAGAAGAGAGAGAGTAAGAGGAGAGAGAGAGTAGAGGAGAGAGAGAGTAGAGGAGAGAGAGTAGAGGAGAGAGAGTAAGAGGAGAGGGAGTAGAGGAGAGAGAATAGAGGAGAGAGAGTAGAGGAGAGAGAGTAGAGGAGAGAGTAGAGGAGAGAGAGTAAGAGGAGAGGGAGTAGAGGAGAGAGAATAGAGGAGAGAGAGTAGAGGAGAGAGAGTAGAGGAGAGAGAGTAGAGGAGAGAGAGTAAGAGGAGAGGGAGTAGAGGAGAGAGAATAGAGGAGAGAGAGTAGAGGAGAGAGAGTAGAGGAGAGAGAGTAGAGGAGAGAGAGTAGAGGAGAGAGAGAGTAGAGGAGAGAGAGTAGAGGAGAGAGAGTAAGAGGAGAGGGAGTAGAGGAGAGAGAGTAGAGGACAGAGAGTAAGAGTAGAAAGATCCAACACAGGCACGGCTTTACAGACGAAATGGGTCATGTAACGCAAAATTAAACCATATCCATATAAACAGCATTGCAGCGGCTGCGAGGACATTAGCACCGGTGCGTCCTAGAGGAGCTAACAGCTAACAGACGCTACTAGCACCGACTAGCACTGGTCACTGCTGTTGTCTGAAAAACAGACGGGGCAAAATGTTGCGTTTACTGGTAAACTGGTAAACCTTGAGACCGACGTATAACCGACTGCTATCTGTTGAATCTTCCTCCCGTTACTCTGTCCTCTGGGACTGTCTCCATCTAGAAACTAAGCTGCACGGTGCAGTGAACTACTCTGACTGGCTCATGATCAGACGGTAGTAGCGGTTGATGCACTTTGCAAAACAACTCAGCGTTCTATGAAGTGATGCTTTAAACTAAAATAATCGCTCAGTCACACAAAGTTGATTGTGGGAAGTCAAAATCGTGATCAAAATTTGATTAATTGTGCAGCCCGGGTCAGCTGGACTGGAGCCAGGCGACGGGTCAGCTGGACTGGAGCCAGGCGACGGGTACACTGGTCCAGTCTTTCAACAGGGTAACAGGAACAGGAGTTGGCGGGTCCGCAAACAAAACACAGGGGGGGCAGGAGTTGGTCGATCTGCCGACTGAACACTCTGAGGCTCTGGACAACGGCAGGGTTTTTTTTTTTGTAAAAAGTAACTTCATGTGTAACATAAATGTAGTGCAGTAAAATATACAATTACCTCTGAGATTTAGTGGAGTAGAAGTATACAGTGAAAAAAAGGAAACACCCAAATGTTTCACCTCTTAATGGAAGTTGTATGTGCTTGTTGGAAAAGAGCTGTGTGCTGTCAAATTGAGGAAGCAGTTAAAGCACTCTGGCTGACATCTTGATGCACACTCATCAAAATAGTTTAGGCCTTAAATGGCATACAAGTGAATTTCTAAAAATTACTAGAAAGAGAGGAGGAAGTTGCACCGGATATAGGACCCAACCCTGTGACCGTGTGTGTGTGTGTGTGTGTGTGTGTGTGTGTGTGTGTGTGTGTGGCAACAGAAGAATCTGCCCAGAGACTGTAGTTATTACCCTCCATCAAGGAACAGGGTAAAGGTTGAGGGATACTGGTAACGCCATGATGCAAGGTGAGGGGCACGGACTATGTTGTGTTCAGGTTAAAATTGAATGTTGGAATTTCTGGGTTTCCAGTTGGAAACTACAAATGTCTATGGCATAGACCAGTGATCATCAACTGGCGGCCCGCGGGCCGAATGCGGCCCTCCAAGCCGTTCTATCCGGCCCGCGACTGGATTCCAAAATTGTGAGGATCAAAGAGAAAATATGTAGGCCTATTCTACACTATTAAAGCAACTAAAAGCAGCAACAACTGAGTCTCTTCTCAGTAACCACCACCATTTATGACTCTATTTAGGCTACACCCCAAAATCAAACTACTCTCTCTTGATCAGTTAAAGTTCGAGTAATAATGCCACTTGCGTGGGAGTAGGCAGATTTCAGTGCTGCGATTTTTCTCTGACGCGCCTCTGACTGCTCAGGTTATGAAATCTTAAAATTTAAATGTTTAGTGTGGTGGTGATGGCGCAGATTGTATTCTTTTGCAACAGCAACAGTTTCGTTGCAAATTATTTATTTATATATATATATAATATTATATATATAAATCAGGCATACTGGTGAGGCATTCTGGAAGGTTGGCATGATAAATGCGTACTTTTCAGTCCGGTCATCATTGAAGGACCTGTTTTCAATATCAACTTTGCGTTTCGTAGCCTTTGAGAGTGCCATTTTACCTCTGTTAAGAGACCCTTCACTTCCTCAGTGTTTGTTTTTCAAGTGCTCTATAAGTAAAATTGACTTAATTGAGTTGAGGCAAAGTATCTATCACCCCTGGTGGTTGTCTGTGGTGTAGGTGATAGGAACCTGACTCATAAAGGCCTTCAGTTTTGTAGTGAAATGGAAAAAGTATTAACAATAAACATCAATCATAATGTTATACCAAAATTTGATTTTTTATTTAATTTTTATTTAAGGGTCCGGCCCCCAAGGAGACTGTCTGGCAAAATTCTGGCCCTCTGACAAATATAGTTGATGACCCCTGGCATAGACTGTGTAAAACAGGTCTGTGCTCGGAAATGTTTCAACTCTGAAAGATATAACGCTATTTGCCCTATGAAAGACATGAAGAGAGACAAAAACTAATGACATTTACTTAATTGCGGGCAGCGGCAAAGGCTGCGTCCCTCTGGAGGCCGGGGAAGGCACCTAGTCTGGAGAAGGACCAGTCAGCTGGACTGGAGCCAGGCAACGGGTACACTGGGCCAGTCTTTCAACAGGGTAACAGGAACAGGAGTTGGCGGGTCCGCAGACCAAACACGAGGGGCAGGAGTTGGTCGATCTGCCGACTGAACACTGAGGAGCTGGACAATGGCAGGTTTTTTTGTTGTAAAAAGTAACAATGTGTAACATAAATGTAGTGCAGTAAAAGTACATTTACCTCTGAGATTTAGTGGAGTAGAAGTATTCAATTAAAAAAAGGAACACCCAAATGTT
>NW_022603993.1:0-2756 GCF_008692095.1 Etheostoma spectabile | reverse complement strand
TTTATGTATATTATCTGTAATATTATGTATATTATCTGTATATATTATGTATATTATCTGTATATATTATGTATATTATCTGTATATATTATGTATATTATCTGTATATATTATGTATATTACCTGTATATATTATGCATATTTGTGTATATATCTTCGGGTCAGTCTTTTTACTTTCTTTGTATTCTTATTTTAACTAGCAGAGATTTTTAGACATCAAATACGTGAATTTAAACCCTCACAGTTGCCGGTAATGTTTGTATCTGTTTTAGATTTTTATGGATTAAAAATCTTTCTCTCGAGGCGAGAAACTTCAGGCCAAACGTAGTTTTTTCATTGTCAATTTATAGATTTTGGGCTCTTTATCTTCCACAACGTGTCTTCTTTCAGACTAGTGGAAAAAAAAAACTTTGTTTCACTACACTTTCACTTTCAAGACGTGAGAAGCTACAAAAAGTGAGAAGCTACAAGATGTGAGAAGCTACGAGACGTGAGAAGCTACAAGATGTAAGAAGCTACAAGATGTGAGAAGCTACACGATGTGAGAAGCTACAAGATGTGCTACAAAATGTGAGAAGCTACGAGACGTGAGAAGCTACGAGACGTGAGAAGCTACAAAAAGTGAGAAGCTACGAGACGTGAGAAGCTACAAAAAGTGAGAAGCTACGAGATGTAAGAAGCTACGAGATGTGAGAAGCTACACGATGTGAGAAGCTAAGAGATGTGAGAAGCTACGAGATGTGAGAAGCTACGAGATGTGAGAAGCTACGAGATGTGAGAAGCTACGAGATGTGAGAAGCTACGAGACGTGAGAAGCTACAAGACGTGAGAAGCTACGAGATGTGAAAAGCTACAAAAAGTGAGAAGCTACAAGACGTGAGAAGCTACGAGACGTGAGAAGCTACAAAAAGTGAGAAGCTACAAGATGTGAGAAGCTACGAGACGTGAGAAGCTACAAGATGTAAGAAGCTACAAGATGTGAGAAGCTACAAGATGTGAGAAGCTACACAATGTGAGAAGCTACCGATGTGAGAAGCTACGAGATGTGAGAAGCTACGAGATGTGAGAAGCTACAAGATGTGAGAAGCTACAAAAAGTGAGAAGCTACAAGATGTGAGAAGCTACGAGACGTGAGAAGCTACGAGATGTGAGAAGCTACAAAAAGTGAGAAGCTACAAGATGTGAGAAGCTACGAGACGTGAGAAGCTACAAGACGTGAGAAGCTACAAGATGTAAGAAGCTACAAGATGTGAGAAGCTACACGATGTGAGAAGCTACACGATGTGAGATGCTACGAGATGTGAGAAGCTACGAGATGTACGAAGCTACAAGATGTGAGAAGCTACACGATGTGACAAGCTACGAGATGTAAGAAGCTACAAGATGTGAGAAGCTACACGATGTGAGAAGCTACGAGATGTAAGAAGCTACACGATGTGAGAAGCTACGAGATGTGAGAAGCTACGAGATGTGAGAAGCTACACGATGTGAGATGCTACGAGATGTGAGAAGCTACGAGATGTACGATGCTACAAGATGTGAGAAGCTACGAGATGTAAGAAGCTACAAGATGTGAGAAGCTACACGATGTGACAAGCTACGAGATGTAAGAAGCTACAAGATGTGAGAAGCTACACGATGTGAGAAGCTACGAGATGTAAGAAGCTACAAAAAGTGAGAAGCTACACGATGTGAGAAGCTACGACATGTAAGAAGCTACAAAAAGTGAGAAGCTACAAGATGTGAGAAGCTACGAGACGTGAGAAGCTACAAGATGTAAGAAGCTACAAGATGTGAGAAGCTACTACGAGATGTGAGAAGCTACGAGACGTGAGAAGCTACAAAAAGTGAGAAGCTACAAGATGTGAGAAGCTACGAGACGTGAGAAGCTACAAGACATGAGAAGCTACAAGATGTAAGAAGCTACAAGATGTAAGAAGCTACAAGATGTGAGAAGCTACAAGATGTGAGAAGCTACACAATGTGAGAAGCTACACGATGTGAGAAGCTACGAGACGTGAGAAGCTACGAGATGTGAGAAGCTACAAAATGTGAGAAGCTACACGATGTGAGAAGTTACGAGACGTGAGAAGCTACGAGACGTGAGAAGCTACGAGACGTGAGAAGCTACAAGACGTGAGAAGCTTCAAGACGTGAGAAGCTACACGATGTGAGAAGCTACGAGATGTGAGAAGCTACGAGATGTGAGAAGCTACACGATGTGAGATGCTACGAGATGTGAGAAGCTACGAGATGTAAGAAGCTACAAGATGTGAGAAGCTCCACGATGTGAGAAGCTACGAGATGTAAGAAGCTACAAGATGTGAGAAGCTACGAGATGTAAGAAGCTACAAAAAGTGAGAAGCTACAAGACGTGAGAAGCTTCAAGACGTGAGAAGCTACGAGATGTGAAAAGCTACAAAAAGTGAGAAGCTACAAGATGTGAGAAGCTACGAGACGTGAGAAGCTACAAGACATGAGAAGCTACAAGATGTGAGAAGCTACAAGATGTGAGAAGCTACACAATGTGAGAAGCTACACGATGTGAGAAGCTACGAGATCTGAGAGCTACGAGATGTGAGAAGCTACAAGATGTGAGAGCTACATGATGTGAGAAGCTACACGATGTGAGAAGTTACGAGACGTGAGAAGCTACGAGATGTGAGAAGCTACGAGACGTGAGAAGCTACGAGATGTGAGAAGCTACAAAAAGTGCGAAGCTACAAGATGTGAGAAGCTACGAGACGTGAGAAGCT
>NW_022603992.1:0-11726 GCF_008692095.1 Etheostoma spectabile | reverse complement strand
TTTGTCCATTTTTCAGACTTTTGTCCATTTTTTCAGACTAGGTCAAAAATGGACAAAAACGGACATTTTTTTGTCCATTTTTCAGACTTTTGTCCATTTTTTCAGACTTTCGTTCCTAGGTCGAAAATGGACAAAGATTTGACATTTTACTGTCCATTTTTCAGACTTTTGTCCATTTTTCAGACTTTCAGACTAGGTCGAAAATGGACAAAGATGTGATTTTTTTTGTCCATTTTTCAGACTTTTGTCCATTTTTGACCTAGTCTGAAAGTCTGAAAAATTGACAAAAGTCTGAAAAATTGACAATAAATGTCACATTTTTGTCCATTTCGAGACTAGGTCAAAAGGAGGACTAGGACATTTTTTTTGTCAATTTTTCAGACTTTTGTCCATTTTTTCAGACTTTCAGACTAGGTCAAAAATGGACAAAAATGTGACTTTTCTTTTTCAATTTTTCAGACTTTCAGACTAGGTCAAAAATGGACAAAGATGTGACATTTTATTGTCAATTTTTCAGACTTTTGTCCATTTTTCAGACTATCAGACTAGGTCGAAAATGGACAAAAATGTGACTTTTCTTTTTCAATTTTTCAGACTTTCAGACTAGGTCAAAAATGGACAAAAATGTGACATTTTTTTGTCCATTTTTCAGACTTTTGTCCATTTTTCAGACTTTTGTCCATTTTTCAGACTTTTGTCCATTTTTCAGACTTTCAGACTAGGTCGAAAATGGACAAAGATGTGACATTTTACTGTCAATTTTTCAGACTTTTGTCCATTTTTCAGACTTTTGTCCATTTTTTCAGACTAGGTCAAAAATGGACAAAAATGTGACATTTTTTTGTCAATTTTTCAGACTTTTGTCCATTTTTTCAGACTTTCTTCCTAGGTCGAAAATGGACAAAGATGTGACATTTTACTGTCCATTTTTCAGACTTTTGTCCATTTTTCAGACTTTCAGACTAGGTCAAAAATGGACAAAACGTGACATTTTATTGTCCATTTTTCAGACTTTTGTCCCTTTTTTCAGACTTTCTTCCTAGGTCGAAAATGGACAAAGATGTGACATTTTACTGTCCATTTTTCAGACTTTTGTCCATTTTTCAGACTTTCAGACTAGGTCAAAAATGGACAAAAACGTGACATTTTTTTGTCCATTTTTCAGACTTTTGTCCCTTTTTTCAGACTCATTTTTAACCCTCATTTAAATCTAGAATAATACCTAAGATTTGAGTTAAAAAAAGCAGAATTTATGAATTATTTGGACTTGCAGAGGAATGAAAGTGATCAGTTGTCAGGAGGGTTAAAGGGCGATTCCCCACGTTTATAATAACCTAAATACATATTTTATAGTTTAAACATGCAAACAAGGCATTATCTCATGCTAACTTTTTGGGGAATTCGGGAGAAATTTAGACCTACGTGTGCATGAAGTTGGGCTCAAATTAACATCTGAATAAAAGAAAAATAATATATGCTTATGAATGGGTTTTCCCCCCCTAAAGAATCTGAAAGATGACATGTTATATAGAAGCAAAATAGCCCAAAAAGGTGAAAACATGATGGTTTTTGCCTGTAGTGTCTCCCTTTAACGTTGTGAACCATCCAGAAGTCCCCAAGTGGACTGGTTCTGGGCGTCTAACTTCCACGATATAGGGCTTGGGCCTAGAAGAGATAGGGGATGGGGGTCCCAGACAAGCCCTGAGCGCCGTGATCCCCCCACCCCCCCAAACCCCAAAACCCCGGGCGGCCTTGGCTTCTTCCCCACTTGTTTACTTCAGCGTCAATTTCGATGTGCGCAACACCGCTTGGCACGCGGACCCGCGCACATGGCGACAACACGGAGCGCGTGGACCCTAGGCCCACATGTGTCACATGATGACATGCGCTTTTCTCCAAGAACACCCCCCCCCCCCCCCCCACACACACACACAAACCCCAGCTGCGGGTCGTCACACTAGACCAAAAGCAGGCACAACGTAGGCGCAGGCGCACCTGCGTCAGGCAGCCGATCCCACATCAGCAGCGGAGATATTAAAAAATAACAACTTCACTTACCCCGAAAGAAATCAAAAGGAGCTCCTCTTCTGCTCGGGACCCAGGTGGGAGCCACACGCGCGCGTACAGCCGACATTCCCCCCCCCCCCCCCCCACCAAGTGCGTCTCATTCCTCGGCAGGTGCAACTGCGAATGGAGAGGTCCCGTCCGACGAGGCGCAGTGAGTCCACCTCGGCTACACTCGGCTACACTCGGCTACACTCGGCTGGACTCGGCTGGACTCGGCTCGACCACCGGCTGTCTCCTGCTTCCTGCCCCCGGGGGGGGGGGGTGGGCTTCTGGCTTTTTTAGGGGCGGATGACTGCGTCGCGCGCATCCGACAAACGCCTCTGCGTCCCCCCCCCCCCCACACACACACTTTTCCGTGAGCTCGCGCCCGCGTGACACGCTCACCGGGCCCCGCCGCGCTCCTCCGGCAGCGGAAACTTAAAACAGGGACCTGCCAGCCACGTGATGTGGCGCTTCTCCGTGCGCGCACACGACGAGGCGCGCGCGTTCCCAGGTGGGGGGGGGGGGGGGGGGGAGAACATTCTGCGCCCTTACAGTGTTTAAAAAAAACAAAAATATAGGAATGATCATGACTGCACTTATGATGTAATAATGACGTAATAATGACGTAATAATGGAGGTTATCCTAATAACTAATACAAAAAAAAGTATATATATTGATACATACCCCAATCCACTTAATTAAATACTAATGTTTTCCCATTTTATACGCCTTTGCAAATCTGTCACATTCTTATTTTTGACGTTTGTAATGTTATCCGTTACTTAAAAAAAAAAAAACCAAAAATAATCGATCATCCAATTAAAAATCAATCTTCGTTAAAGCTTCGGCGTGTATCCTCTTCAATTCTAATGTAGTAACTTGGAAATGAACCAGTTTTTTGGGGTATATTGGATGTGGTATCGATGATGACGATGATGATGATGATGATGATGATGATGATGATGATGATGATGGGGATGAAGACGAGGCCGATGACATCATCCCGGAGTGACTAACGTTGCCGGGAAACACAGCTGATCTCATGTCAGAGACAGACAGTATTTATACATCTTTATCCCTCAAATGTACCTCAAAACGCCCCTTAAACAGCAATTTAAACATCCAGAATACACACATACTGTGTATATATATACATATATATATATATATATATATATATAGTATATGTGTCTATTGTCACCCAATTTCATGTGTCAGGTACTTTGTCTCTTTGTTGACTACGTACGCGGCCCTTTAAATGAAAATAAGTTTTTGTGCGTTTAAATACTGCGAAAGTATCGAAAAGAGAAATCCCCAAAGCCCAAAGTCAGAAAAACGTGTCTTTGAATGCACCATTTAGGACTTCCGTAGGTAGAAAGTGCCGCTGCGGTGCCGTTACAGTCATTCCCCCGGCTGCTGTGACGGTACAGAGACCCGGAAAATGCTGACCAATCAGAGCAGACTGGGCTTTTTTCGGGGAGGGTGGTCTTAAAGAGACAGGCGCTAAAACGGAGTGTTTGAGACAGAGGGTGGGTGTACGGGTATATTCAGACAGATAGGATAATAAAAAATAAAGTGGATTTTGAACATTAAAGCATGGAAACGTGTTCTCGTAGAAACCCAAAATCCAAGTATGGACCTGAAAATGAGACCGTGTCCCCTTCGAAATCCAGTTCCACACTGCCAGACATCAGTACAGAACGACATGACCTAAAATATGATGTTTTACTATAAATGAAACCACCCGACAACAAGTCCAGCTGAAACAACAAGACGATTAACCCTCGCGTTGTCTTCCCGTTAGCCGAGAACTTCAGGTGAGCTACCTGGGCGTCCCACTCGGCGCTTGTCTAGGACCCCTTGGCATCATTTCCGTTGTGCAGGGCGAAAGATCTCGCGTGGGGTCACAAAATGTAACGCAATTTTTTGTTCTTGAACGCCACTCCCACTAGCAGTGGTGGAAGTCAACTAAAGTACATTTACTCAAGTACTGCACTCAAATACAAATGTTGAGGTACTTTACTTTTCTGTAAAGCTGGTTTAATAACAGGTTTTGCACTTATTCTTGGACTTCATGGTCAACAAACCTCATTTATATCAAATTATACCCAGGTTTTTTTAGTTAAAAAGGCAGAAATGATGAATTATTGGGACTAATAGTTGAGATCGGAGGACGTTGAGTGGATCTCAGATGTGTAGATGTCAAAGTTTAGTCCGGAGACTGTTTTGAAACCATTAAAAAAAAAAAAAAAAAAAAAATCAATTGCTATAAGAATTAAAAAAAAAAACACCCCAAAAATTCAATGAAAGTAATGGAATCAGCCATGTTATTTTTGGGCAATATGGTTGAAAGAAATCCATGTTTCTGATGCTCATGCTTTTACTTAAGTAACATTTTCAATTGCACTTGTAGCAGAGGGTTTTTTACAGTGTAGAATTAGCACTTTCTCTACGTCATCTTCATTTTTGCTCTTATGTAAAAGTAGACAATGACATGTACAACTTGAATTGGACAAAAGGATAACTGATACCAAATAAAACGTGAGGGGATTTATTTGGTATCCCCTGGGCGTCCCACTCGGCGCTTGTCTAGGACCCCTTGGCATCATTTCCGTTGTGCAGGGTGAAAGTTCTCGGGTGGGGTTACAAAATGTAACCCCACACAACCCCATGCACATTTTGGTTCTTGAACGCTACTCCCTAGCAGTGGTGGAAGACACCTTAATACAGTACATTTACTCAAGTACTGTAATTAAATACAAATGTTGAAGTACTTTACTTTTCATGTCGTTTTTTTAGTTGCTTCACAAAGGTTTTTGCACACAAAACTCATGTAGTTTGTCAAATATTATGTTTTATTATCAATGAAACTACCTAACAACGTATCAGCCTACAAGTCCAGCTGAAATGATTGGACGATTAACCACTACTACTACTACTACCACGAGTACTTTTACTTTTTATACTATGTATAATCCTGATGATACTCATGCTTTTACATAAGTTACATTTTCAATGCAGGACCTTTACTTGTAGCAGATTGTCTTTTACAGTGTGTGATTGGTACTTTTACTTGAATACTTCTTCCACCACTGCTCATACTTTTGTTGATACTTTGTCATATTTGCTCTTACATGAAAGTGAACAATGACATGTGCAGTTTGAATTGGACTTAAGGATACACAAAACGTAAGGGGGATTTAATTAAAATCCCCATTTGCGTTCATACAGTGTAAACGTGGAGCATCCTTCCGAGCGGAGGACGGACGGAGGAGGACGAGTCGGGTTCGGCATGACGAGAGGTTTCGGTAAACGAGGCGCAGTTAACTGGAACCAGAGCCACGCTGGACATTACTCATCGGATGATTCATCCGTCCTGGGAGCTGTTAGTGAGTCCTCGTTAAAACGCTGAGATCACCCAGGGAGGTGCGTGTTTTTGAAGGACCCACTGCACTGTTAAACAAGCCAATGGTCTATAGCAGTGGGGCGGCATGGCTCGATACATGTTACCCATGATACCCAAACCCCTAACCCTAACCCTGACCCTAACCCTAAACCCTAACCCTAACCCTAGCCCCTAACCCGTAACCCGTACCCTACCCCTAACCCTAACCCCTAACCCTACCTCCTAACCCAACCCCTAACCCTACCTCCTAACCCAACCCCTAACCCTGACCCTAACCCTAACCCTAGCCCCTAACCCTAACCCATAACCCTAACCCTGACCCTACCCTCTAACCCTAGCCCCTAACCCTAACCTCTAACCCTAACCCTAAACCCTAACCCTGACCCTAACCTCTAACCCTAGCCCCTAACCCCTAACCCTAACCCTAACCCTGACCCTAACCTCTAACCCTAGCCCCTAACCCTAACCCGTAACCCTAACCCTAAACCCTAACCCTAACCCTAACCCTAACCCTACCTCCTAAACCTAACCCCTAACCCTAACTCCTAACCCTAACCCCTAACCCTAACCCTAACCCTAACCCCTACCCCTGACCCTAACCCTAACCCTAACCCAACCCTAACCCTACCTCCTAACCCCTAACCCGTACCCTAACCCGTAACCCTACCCCTAACCCCTTACCCTAACCCGTAACCCTAACCATAACCCGACCCCTAACCCTAACCCGTAACCCTAACCCCTAACCCTACCTCCTAACCCTAACCCTACTCCTAACCCTAACCCCCTAACCCTAACCCTACCTCCTAACCCTAACCCTACCTCCTAACCCTACCTCCTAACCCTAACCCCTAACCCGTAACCCTAACCCTAACCCCCTAACCCTAACCCTACCTCCTAACCCTAACCCCTACCTCCTAACCCTACCTCCTAACCCTAACCCCTAACCCTACCTCCTAACCCTAACCCCCTAACCCTAACCCTACCTCCTAACCCTAACCCCTAACCCGTAACCCTAACCCCTAACCCTCCCAATGGTTTTTATCACAAAATGAACAAAAGGTTAGCTATGTTTCCCCCATTATAGTCCAAAAATGACTATAAGCAGGGCTGAAGTCATGTAGTCCAAGGCCTAGGACGGAGTCCAGGTGGAGTCCAAAAGGTTCCAGTTCAAGTCAAGACCTAGTCCAAACCAGAGCCAGTCAAGACCGAGAAAGAAAGGATCAAATTAGGCCACATTATTTACTTCAACCCTTGTAACGTATTCAGGTCAAATTGACCCATTTGAAATTATTAGAAGAAGAAATATGGCCCAAGTTACAAAAATCTTAATTTAAGGTAAAACTGGTGCCCAAAGGACAGTACAGTACCTTGGAGTTTATGATATAAATGTTATATTATGATGGATATTGAAATTCTGGCTTGGGTACTGCACTACATGGCATACTTTATCATATTTAGACAGACCAAAAAAAAGTGGACTGTCTCTTTAAGGGCTGTCACTGCTATTGTGTGTGCAAAAATCTTAATTTAAGGTAAAACTGGTGCCCAAAGGACAGTACAGTACCTTGGAGTTTATGATATAAATGTTATATTATGATGGATATTGAAATTCTGGCATACTTTATCATATTTAGACAGACCAAAACACAGTGTACTGTCTCTTTAAGGGCTGTCACTGCTATTGTGTGTGCAAAAATCTTAATTTAAGGTAAAACTGGTGCCCAAAGGACAGTACAGTACCTTGGAGTTTATGATATAAATGTTATATTATGATGGATATTGAAATTCTGGCTTGGGTTGATATATTTAGACCAAACAAAACACAGTGTACTGTCTCTTTAAGAGCTGTCACTGCTATTGTGTGTGCAAAAATCTTAATTTAAGGTAAAACTGGTGCCCAAAGGACAGTACAGTACCTTGGAGTTTATGATATAAATGTTATATTATGATGGATATTGAAATTCTGGCATACTTTATCATATTTAGACAGACCAAAACAAAGTGTACTGTCTCTTTAAGGGCTGTCACTGCTATTGTGTGTGCAAAAATCTTAATTTAAGGTAAAACTGGTGCTCAAAGGACAGTACAGCACCTTGAAGTTTATGATATAAATGTTATATTATGATGGATATTAAAATTCTGGCATACTTTATCATATTTAGACAGACCAAAACAAAGTGTACTGTCTCTTTAAGGGCTGTCACTGCTATTGTGTGTGCAAAAATCTTAATTTAAGGTAAAACTGGTGCTCAAAGGACAGTACAGTACCTTGGAGTTTATGATATAAATGTTATATTATGATGGATATTGAAATTCTGGCATACTTTATCATATTTAGACAGACCAAAACAAGTGTACTGTCTCTTTAAGGGCTGTCACTGCTATTGTGTGTGCAAAAATCTTAATTTAAGGTAAAACCTTGCTCAAAGGACAGTACAGTACCTTGGAGTTTATGATATAAATGTTATTTATGATGGATTTGAAATTCTGGCATACTTTATCATATTTAGACAGACCAAAACAAGTGTACTGTCTCTTTAAGGGCTGTCACTGCTATTGTGTGTGCAAAAATCTTAATTTAAGGTAAAACTGTGCTCAAAGGACAGTACAGTACCTTGGAGTTTATGATATAAATGTATATATTATGATGGATATTGAAATTCTGGCATACTTTATCATATTTAGACAGACCAAAACAAAGTGTACTGTCTCTTTAAGGGCTGTCACTGCTATTGTTGTTGCAAAAATCTTAATTTAAGGTAAAACTGGTGCTCAAAGGACAGTACACAGCACCTTGAAGTTTATGATATAAATGTTATATTATGATGGATATTGAAATTCTGGCATACTTTATCATATTTTAGACAGACCAAAACAAAGTGTACTGTCTTAAGAGCTGTCACTGCTATTGTGTGTGCAAAAATCTTAATTTAAGGGTAAAACTGGTGCCCAAAGGACAGTACAGTACCTAGAATTTATGATACAAATGTTATATATGATGGATATGGAAATTCTGGCATACTTTATCATATTTAGACAGACCAAAACAAAGTGTACTGTCTCTTTAAGAGCTGTCACTGCTATTGTGTGTGCAAAAATCTTAATTTAAGGTAAAACTGGTGCCCAAAGGACAGTACAGTACCTTAGAATTTATGATACAAATGTTATATTATGATGGATATGGAAATTCTGGCTTGGGTACTGCACCACATGGCATACTTAGACCAAAACAAAACAAAAGTGTACTGTCTCTTTAAGGGCTCGCTTCTTGCTAGCGTCGCGCTGCTTGTGCTTCTGCAACAAGATGGCGGTCGTCCCCGAGAGCAGAGTCCTCACTTTCAGCGTCTTTAAATGGAGCTCCTACTCCTCTACGTACTTACCCGAGTGAGTAACGCACGCGCTCGTTGGCCCGACGCATGCACGAGGCGTTGGTGGTCTTTAATTGCCCCCGGTGTGTCTTCCAGTTTGGCCCCGACTGGCCTGGCCTGGCCTGGCTCGCCTGCGATCCGGGCCAGCTAGCGTTAGCTTTGTTGGCGGCGCAAGGGGGGCGCTTGGTTTTGGACGTCGTCGGCCGATGTGGGTGTTTGCTGACGAAACGGTGGCGCTAACGTCAAAAAGTTAATAATAAAGGACTGGACGTTTGATAAGGCGACCTAAGATGGCGTAATGACACCCACCAGGGACGTTAGATAAGTCAAGATGGGAGTGTCTCTTGTGCACCGCCCTCCGTTTAGGTACTTTGTTTCGTCTAGTTACGTGTTTTCATCTCTTTAGACGAGCTCCATTACTTCGTATTGCCACTAGTTACGGAACTACTACCAACCCCAGACTAATGAGTTGTAAAAACACTACAGTCTTTACGCATTTGGTTCTGCAACGTGCGGGTCGGCACACAAGCGTGTAAAAAACGAGCGTCCACGCTAGCTAACCGGACTCCAGAGCTAACGAGCGTTAGCTGCCGTTACCTAGCTAAGCGAAAAGCTCCGTTTTAGCAACATAAGCGAATTTGAACGTCGAAAACACACGGCGTGCGGGTTCGTGGGTGGCATTCACAAGTAAAACATTGTAAATGTCCGCATTTTTAAGTGCAGTCGCGCATATTTCTAGGGCGTTGTTGCTGGTTTAGCCCTCAACCAGACAACGTTACGGGCTAGCTGTAGCTGATGCTAATAGCTAGCTAGCTAGCTAGCTAACAACAACAACAACTGGCTAACGTTACTGTAATAACAACTACAGGTAGCGGGCCTGCATAAGTATAATTGTTAGATTAAAGATTCAAGATATTTATTTGTCATATGCACAGATTTTACACCATGCAATGACATTCTTAAGTTGCGACGTTTCCCTCAATATAAAAATGTACACAATATATTTAAAAGATTCAGGTATAATGTGACATAGTCCTCATGTTGTCCTCATGTTGTCCTCATGTTGTCTTCATGTTGTCCCCATGTTGTCCTCATGTTGTCTTCATGTTGTCTTCATGTTGTCTTCATGTTGTCTTCATGTTGTCCCCATGTTGTCTTCATGTTGTCCCCATGTTGTCTTCATGTTGTCTTCATGTTGTCTTCATGTTGTCCTCATGTTGTCCTATATCAATGTTCTTTTTAATTCCCCAAAATAACATGATTGATTCCAACGCTCTTTGCCAAGTACAAATCTCTACTTTCATTAATTTTGGGTCTTATTATATTTTATAGCATTGTAAAACAAATGGAAGTGTTGTTGAAATAGTGTTGAGTAAAAGTTGACATATTCCAGTCTGTGATTATCATCAACATCCATTCCTTTAATTTGAGTCTCAATAATTCCTAATTTCTGCTTTTCTAACTCAAACATTAGGGATAATTGGCGGTGATGTCCCACAGGCATTAATAATAAACTCTACCTTTTCCTTTTGTCTGGGTCTCTTAGGAATATCTTGGTGGACAAACCTAACGATCAGTCTTCCAGGTGGTCTTCGGAGAGCAACTACCCCCCACAGGTAGGTCCGTCAGGTCCACTTGACTGTCCCCCAGGTGAAGCGGGACGTGAGGATTGTGGTCTGTCTGTAGTTGTGTGGTAGACCGTCACCGTTCTTTTTTAAAGGGGCCCGTTTCCACACCCGAAAGTCCAAACCATAGTCTGGACCAAGGTCCAGGCTTTTGTTACCTAGTGCAGGTTTGATCCCGGTTTCAGTATTTCTGGACCACTAGTATTGCAGTATCTGCGTCTCAAACATTTGGGAAAAACTAAATCCGATAATAATGGGGGATTGACACTGAAACAGCTTAACCCCCGTGTTGTCCTCGGGTCAAATTTGACCCGTTTTCAGTTTTTTTCATCGCAAAAAATGGGCCTTCGACGTAAGCTGAGAACACCATCGTTAGAAATATCGAATATAACTTTAGAAAGAACATCCCAAAAAAGGACCCGCTACGTTGGGAAAAAGTGACATATGCGGAGACGGCCCAAGGGTTAAAGACAACACTGGCTAAAGACGTCCACTGGCGACCAAATCCGATCATTTCGTGACTCATCGGGTAAAACCGGAGCCCAAAACCTCCTCGGGGTCCTGCTCCTAAAACCTTTTAAAATGGCAGGGAAAACGCTGGGCTTCACACTGCAGACAGTATCTCTGTATTTTTTCCCAAATGGACTAAATGTTCTCTGGCCCAGGTCCGGGTCCGGGTCCGGGTCCAGGTCCAGCAGCTGAAGTTCGCTGCATTCACGAGCTTCTTCTGGGTTTTTTGGAGTTCCACTGGTACAAATACAGGTTTATGTCTCACGCTCCACAACGTACAGCCGTGTTAATAACAATTAGAACTGCACTGGACTGGACACGCGAAGAGGTGCGGACCGGCGCTGTGTCTGATTTGCTGGGAGCCGTGTGCGAGTGAATGGGGGGGGGGGGGCGGGGCTTCTCGGAGAGCAAGAGGGGGGGGGGGGGATCCAAACACAGACACGGCTTCACAGGACCTCAACACACCTTGAGACCGACGTATGGCCGACTGTGTAACTATATCTCTGTGGAGTTGTCCTCCCCGTTACTCTGTCCTCTGTGTCCGTCTCCATCCGGAACTCAAGGTGCAGGGAGCAACTCTGATTGGCTCATGGTCAGACAAGGGTTTACACGACAAATGCACCGAGGGTTGTAGAAGCAGAGTTCTTGACATTTAGATCTAAGGTGAGCACGCTGCTGGAACGAAGCACCACGGCGCCGCATAACAGATTTAAAATGTCGAAATAAAAAGAAGAACCGCGCAGACATCTTTGGACTGATAGTCGGCC
>NW_022603991.1:0-1281 GCF_008692095.1 Etheostoma spectabile | reverse complement strand
AAAAAGCGTTTTAATACCTTTATATCACGGTGGATTTGTCTCGTGATTAACCTCAGACACGTGAACGGTCACTGGTTGACTACTGTGTTTAATGAACCCCCACAAAAATGGGTCTAAAAGCTCGTTTTATGCGTCAGTCCCTCAGATAATTAGCAATATTCTCCAGTTAAATCTTAGGTGTCATGCTACAACATTAGCCAACTAGCATTAGCGCCGCGCTAGCATACTTGGAATTAGCCTTCGCCTTTTAGCATGCATGGACCATAATTAGCTATAAATCACTGTTGTTAATGGATTATCTGTGCTTAAATGCTCATTATAGACAACCATGCATCAAGACCAAGTAGCTAGCGTTAGCTATGTAACCTGTAACCAGAGCTAAAGTCTGCTATGTGACTGCGAGCAATGTTGTAGAAGGCCTAAGCATAAAGGCTCTTTGTTATCTTGCTAGCCGTTAGCTTAATTAGCATCGGTGGTAGCCGTCAGAGGGGGAAGAGACCTGGTAGCTTTCGGCAAAGTGAAGTAAAATTAAGTTCTACAGGCTGTCCCGTTATGAAAATAACTCGGGAACTAAGTTTATGTTTCAGTCGAAGACGGGGGTAATGTTCTGAAAAATGAGAAATGACTAACATTAGGCTCGGATAGTATGCCGAGCTAGCCGAGCTTAGGTAGTTAGCTTTCGGCCGGATAGTTAGCCTTCGGCCGGATAGTTAGCTTAGGGTGACCAGACGTCCCCGGTTTTGGTGACCTGTCCCCGGCTGAATATGTCCCCGGTTTCACTGACTGTCGGACCCGTAATTTGAATAAAAGAAAGAAAACATGGACCAAACGGAGCCGTTCGAGCAACGCTGCTCAGAAAGCAGACGATGCTAAAATCACTGATTATTTGCATGGAGTCTGGTAAAAAATAAAAAAGGATGTTAATCTTTAACAGAAAGGTCGACCTCCTTAGAAACCCTGTCCATAATGATGTCTGTTGGGGGTAACAGGTCTAGGTCTAGGGTCCCCGTTTTAAGTTTTACAAAAATAAAACCATGACGTGTCCCCGGACTTTGTCTGAGAAACCTGGTCCCCTTAGGTTAGCCGTGCTCGGGGAGCCAGCCTTAGTCCGGATCCTCGGCCGTCCCGGGGTAGTCGTTCACGGAGGCGGAGCCACGTTAGACCATCCGAGCTCGGCTCCTCGGATGGTCTATGCCGAGCTCGGATGGTCCAAGCACGGCAGAGAGAATCCAAGGAGCCGTGCTCGGATCCAAGCTCGGACTCATGCTCCTCCTCCTCTCC
>NW_022603990.1:0-6399 GCF_008692095.1 Etheostoma spectabile | reverse complement strand
TTTGGCTTTGAAGTCTGTCGGGTCTACTAGCCGCTCTGGAAGGTAGCCCACCTGTGTTCCCATCAGACTTTTGGGATCCAAAATATAATTTGGCAGGCACAAAATCACATTGGCTTGCTAGAATTGTGAATTCACTGGCTGCTGCACAGCTGACCAGCCAAGAAGGATGTTTCATGGCGATCTCAGCCAGAAATCTCACAAGAACATTCACCAAATTAAAGCCCAACACTGACTGGCCAACAAATGGCCATTACAGTATGTAACAATCCGATGATGAAGATGCTATAAGGAAGATTTCAAACATATCTGCTGAGACCTCTGCTTACAAGGATCTGTCCACCTTCTCTTGGATTACTCTTTTAAAATTACGTTTTTTTTCTCAATTTATACCTTTTTACCCACAACTATAATCTTGTATAACCTTAGTGCTTTAATAAGTTTTTTTCCCCACTATGACCACAATTTCTGCTCTAAACTTAGACATACCATAGTTGCCATATGCAGATACTATAGAAATTATTTGAAAAATTAAAAACATTGAACATAATCTGGGTTCTGCAGAATAATCACATTCCTGTCTTTATTTTAGCGGTCCATGATTTCATCATAAGGTACAAGAAATATGTTCCTTCAAAGAACTCATTTAAAATAATGTAAATATTCATTGCTCATTTATTATTAAATAACTTTTTTTCCTCACCGTGAATGTTGAATTGTAAGCTGTCCTGTAGAATAATTTCTCCTATTTGCATGTTCTGCTGACCTGATGTGCCTCGATGTGTTAAAGACCCTCCGGGCTATACTAGCGATTCATTTATCGGTGTGTACCAATTCAACACGGTTTGTTTTAACAGGGCTGCATTTTAACTGTATATCTATTAAATGTAATTAATATCAAATTATGCAGATCTTTTCAAGAAATGAAATCCAGAAAAAAAACAAAGAAGTTAATAAAATCAGCTGAGGAAATATAGTATGAAAGTGCATGTGAGGGTTATGGTGGCTTATGACTTTATGATATCAGACCGATAACGGCCACACACACACACAACACGAGAGTCGTCCATAACGACGATTACCGTTGCTGTGTCAATTGCTGTATTCGTCCCTTAAAGTGTTTCAAAGTGGAAGAAAATTGTAAACCACCTGAGAATTAAATTTGTGTAATATATTTCCAGCATTAGTTTTTGTGTGTATGTTCTTTTAAAAAACCCGGAGCACCCACAGTCTGATCTGGTGAAAAGGAAACTATAATTGCCCTTTATTAAGAATAAAAGTGTTTTTCAAAAAAAAATTAAAAAAGTGACCCGGGAAGTCAGAATGACCTGACTTGAAAAATGGGCAGTTCAGCCATTCGCTGCGCTTAAATGTGTTGGCACCGTTAGCTAACTTTGTATTGTTATTTTCACCTCACTTTGCATATGAGGATTAGTTAGACACAAGCAAACCTCCCAGTGAACATTGATTTGATGATCTGCAGGTCAGAGGACAGCCCCGGTTGGAGCTAGATGTCTTTTGATCTGCATGCAAATCCCTAACAATTATTGGTTTAGTGGCATATTGCTTTCCATTCCTGGCTGCTAAAGATGTGTCACAGATCCGTTGATGTTGCAGCAATTACCTGGTTCCTGAAAGAGGTCAGTCAAAGTTCAAACTGAGGTAATGTCCCATCAAGATAATCAGGTTAACTTGTTCTAATTAACCAGGCACTGAAGGGACGACACACTGACTGAATCAGAGGACAGCTGTACAAAACACACCCGAATCAGTCTGGAAAGTCTGAAAGTTTGACTCATCAAGGAGAGAAAAAAAACTGCAAAACCACCTTTAGCAAAGGCATTTTTGACTGTTTATCCTCAGTTTTGGATTGTTCAAGCCTGGTGGCAAAGAGTTGGACTCAAAATTCATCATCCATATTACATAAGCCGTTCTTTGGATGTGCTATTGTCAAAGGGAGTCAAGAGCATCAGTTTAAAATTTGTTTGCAGCGCAGCCCCATTCCACATGTTACTCATCCTCTTTGCCCCCTTTACGCAACACAACTTTGTCAAATATGCATAAAATTCTGCATTACGGATATTAAGCCAGACGCATCGCCATATGTTTGATCTCTCACGTCTTTAGGCTACAGCCCACATTCACACACATTTTCCCCTTTTGTTCGACCCACTGCACACAGTGTGGGTCTGAAAAAATGTGTCATTTTTTTTAAAGTCATGAGCCATCCGTCCTTACAGAGAAAAAAGTTATTGTTCTTGACATCTTTTTTTTATGTAAACATATGTTTTTGCACCTTTAATGCTGGACTTCAGCTCACTGAAGGACAAATTAGGCAGGATCAAAAAAATCTTCCCAGTTGCCAACGACATTTTAAGAAGGGTATCGTTTTGCAGAAATGAAAATGTCCTTTGTTGTTGTGTCATCAAGTTGATTACGTGTAATCTGCGTGGCGCCTTCGCAGGACATAAATCCCGCTGAAGCCTGACGAAGGCATGCTGTTCCACCTGGTATAAAAAACACAATTATTTTGTTTTAAATGGCACACAACAACAACAATTGTTGTGCATTAGTTTTCGTGCAATAACACACAAACCCGTTTACGAGAATGCGTTGCAGAGCTACAGCAAATAATATAAACTTACACTCCTGGCTATCTACAAACACACAGCACCCATTAATCAAGACATCTCAATCAAAACTGGGTTCAATTTTGGATTAAGTTTTAAAATTCCATTACATATAATCATTGTTTCTAAGAGTATATTTTCATGTATTGTGAGCCTGCTTCACAATAAATTACAGGTTCTTATATGGATTTATGTAACCTAGACATAAAAAACAACAAATTTGAGCTAGTTTTTACCTTGACGCCTTGATGTTAATGCTCACTGGGTGGTTAACCAGTTATTCAATGCCAATAAAATTTAAATCTCTCTTGCTTCTAACCGCATTGGTTCACTTTCAGTTTTTTCTTAAGAGTGTGTGTGTCCCCCCCATTGGGACACACACTCCTTCAGTGCTGGTGTCAGAAACTGGATTAAAAAAAAAAATAAAAAAAAGGAAGTCCAGAAAAAAAACCCTCAATGCATCTCGGTGTGCAGCTGGAGCAGAGACACGTCCAGCGGACTCAGGGCAGCTCAGCCTTTATAGCCCCAGCTCGAGCTGCAGCTGGCAGGCAGCAGGAGCCTCTGGCTCTCTTTGTTGCAGTCCCCTCAGCACACACAGCCCTGTCTCTGCCAGCATGCTTTGACTCTGACAACATTTTGTGAAATGTGAAGTGATCCAGGAGGTCCCCTGCGCATACAAAAGTTGTTCTGGCTAACTGAAACGCAGTAACTCCAACAGCTGAGTGAGCAGAAGTGTGTTCCCCAGAGGCAAAGACTTGAGAAACACTCCCATGTAGCTCTTTCTTTCCATAACCATATTAAACTAAGCTAAGACACCGATAGTGATCAACAAAACATTATTATCATGATAGACCGAGGACTGATGCATAAAATAAGGTTGGAAATCTGAAAATTGAACACTGCTATGACCCTTTTCTAATTGATTTTGTTCTGCTGTTTTTTTTGTTATAAAAGCACCTTATTAGCAGAATTAACAGTTATTACAACTATCACAAGAATCTTTACACATTTTCAGCTATTATTAGAGGAGAAATAATGCATGCAACTTTTGCCTGTTTGGTCAATGAGGTAACTATAGACAAACACAAGAATGGGTATCCAGGTCGTCTGCTTCTAGACAAAATATTTAGTGTCAATGCAAGGTTTGAAATATCAGTTGTAGACTGTAGAGTCTGGGTGTTGGGAGGGGATACGTTTGACCAAGTGATCCCTGTTGCACCCACCCACCCATGCACGCATCTGGGAATTCTGTTTACCCGACCCCTTAAATTTAGTATTTCACATTTTTGAATAGCTTAATTAACTCCTTCAAAATACTTAATTGAGTCTCCAGGTACTTAATTTGTCTCCTTTTCTTTCAAAAAGAGGGTAGCAGTAGAGAGAGCGATGCAAACCTACAATAAGTGTCTTTTTAACTGGATATGAATGAGATATGGATGTCAAGAACAATTAGAAGTCTTGTCTTTTTGAAAAGATGAATCCTGAGACATATTCTAAAAAGGATTAAGAACAAATTACCAAACGTTTTCCTAAACATTATTGGTACATCCGCTTTCCCCATTTCAACAAACTGTAGTTTCCCATTCAGTTTCTGGTTCTATCTTCACAGGCCTGCCTGTTCAGCTGAGAGGAGGAGGGGTCATTCTGTTCTTGACCTACATCTAATTTCCATTAAATGAACAAGAGAAACCACATTTGCCAAACTAACAGACCTTGCAAAGATACAATTTAATGAAACATTTTCTTTGCCATTTACTTATTCTTTTTTACATCTGCTTTGGGCAAAGAGAGCTGCAGTAGGTTATAGGTTTATAGGTTGTACGTATAGAGTCCAAATTAAACTACAAGACTATGGTTGGATTCTTGGTTTGCTGCTCTGCTATAATGTGGAAGTCGTGAGGTCTTCAAAACAAATAGAATATAAACTCTTATTTCCCACTAGAAGCCCAGAACAGTCCACTAATATAATTGAATATAATACAGTATATCATAATAGTTCCTTCTATCAGAGTTGAGTGGTACATTTGGTAAAATGAAGACGGTGGAAAGGTGAAGCACTTGTTTGCTTTCCCTTCCAATTAGAAGAAAGCATTTATTCTGATTGTATGGAGGATGTTTTCCACTACACACACACACACACACACACACACACACACACACACACACACACACACACACACACACACACACACACACACACACACACACACACACACACACAATTTCCCTTTTAAATTAAACCTTCATTGTCCCCGTAAGGATTTCTTTTGTTGGTTTCTAGATGAGAATTCTGATGAAATACATACAATAATAGAAGCAATTAAACAAAACAATAAAACACTATCGAATTTAATATACGGACAAAAAAAACAACCAATAGCTCCAGAGTCATATAGTCCCAAAAAAAAAAAAGGACAACGTTCTTGCGCAGTTCAGTTTTGTCTCCAAATTAAGCAAACAAACAGTGTGAGTAAAGTAATCCTATATCATTCTCTCTCTCTTTTTTTCTTTTTACTACTTATATTTTGGCAGTCTTACATGCTACCCAGAGGGCTCACATCCCCCTCGGAGACGGTGGCAGTCAGGAGCAGCATCAGCTGTCCTCGCCATATGCTTCCCAAAGGTTGAGTCAGTTTGTCCTGCTGCACGCCAGGAACCACCGAGCTCACTGATCTGTTGGGACTGCTAAAGTCAAGATTCAAAAGAATGTGCAATGAAACACTCATGAAACAAGAGTTTGTCCGCTGTTATATCTATCTACCTACCTACCTACCTACCTACCTACCTACCTACCCCACTTTCAGGATTGCTCGGTTGTCATGGGAAATTACGCCAAATGTCCCTTGTTTCCGCCGGATGTCCGTTTCCTTTTGCTGTCCTTGTGTTGGCGTTCTAACCTCTGGTAGATTTATGAGGACTATGGTTACCTGGTCCTCAGGTCTCTGCAGGGTAAATCCAGACAGCTAGCTAGACTATCTGTCCAATCTGAGTTTTCTGTTGTACGACCAACACGACTTTTGAGCGTACACAAAACAAGTTCCTTCCTGAGGCTACTTTGCAGCGGCTCCGTTGCTCTGTCCGGTGCTTAGCGCCACCCATGATGATTGTGATTGGTTTAAAGAAATGCCAATCACCAGCGCTGTGGAGGAAGGTCTGGCAATGCGACACCAGACCACTGTAAGAGGAACAAACGCTGCAGTGACTTCCGTATCCAATAGTGTTTTTTCTGTAACACACAAAATAATAATAATCAATAACAGTTGCATATTTTCAGTTCCACCAGATGAATTGTATTTCCTTTCATTACAGTAGGTTCCAGTAAAGGTTGTGACTTTGTCTGCAGTTTTTAAGCAAAATGGGGATGAATCTGCCACACCATGGGGACACTACAACATAAAGGCCGTGTCTATTTTCTCTCCTTTGTAAAAGATTAAAAAATGACCTTATTGAACCGCAAACTTGATTAAAAAAAAAAAGACTATCTACATACTGGCTGCGGTAAGTCATTAGTGTTAAGAAAGTAGGAGCTTGGAGAACGAACATAACCCTGAGGGAGACAGAGAAAAAGAGATCTGTCAGTAAGAAAGTCATTTACAGGAGCTGCTCAGCAGCGTGAGAGGCTGGAAAAAACCAGAGAGGAGCTACACTTCACAAGTCTTCACACTTCAGACTTATCAAGCCAGTTATAACACGTCCAAAATCAAATTAGTTACAGCCGACAGCTTTGTTTCAGCAGAAGTAATACATTTCAAGATACTGAGCTGAGGGAGAC
>NW_022603989.1:0-11544 GCF_008692095.1 Etheostoma spectabile | reverse complement strand
TAGGAGAAGAAGGGGTGAACCTGTCGGGGGGCAGAAACAGAGAGTAAGTCTGGCCCGAGCCCGTCTACTCTGACCGGGACATCTTCCTGCTGGACGACCCGCTGTCGGCCGTCGACGCGCACGTTGGAAACACATCTTCGAACAATGCATCAAGGGAGGCTGCAGGGCAAGTCCATCATACTGGTTACCCACCAGTTACAGGTAAGTTATACTGGTTACCCACCATTTATAGGTTAGTTACACTGGTTAACCACCAGTTACAGGTTAGCTATACTGTTACCCACCAGTTACAGGTTAGTTATACTGTTACCCACCAGTTTAGGTTAGTTACACTGGTTACCTACCAGTTACAGGTTAGTTATACTGGTTACCCACCAGTTACAGGTTAGTTATACTGGTTACCCACCAGTTAAGGTTAGTTACACTGGTTCCCTTCGAGGGAAATCGAACTGTGTTTGTGACGACACTATGGAACGCCTCTAAGCGTGAACAGGGCTGAATGCGAATGAAAACTATTCCAATCCTTTTGGTCTTGGTGAGAATGGTCATGTGACGGGGTACCGTAGGGGTATGTAAGCACGCCGGCACATAGCTCTTAGCTTTTTTCTATTCAGCAGGCATGTTGTGTATGTTGTGTTTGAAAGATTCCACGTGTCCTACTCACTTGGAAGTTGCAGTATGTCCGAGCGTTTGAACCAGTTCTGCTGTGTGTTCCCTGCCCACGTTTCATCACGGTAGGAGACTCTCATGAGCTGTGTGTGCTTGTCTGGGCCTGTCGCACGCCACTGCAGCTCTTGAGAGGGCTGTTTGGACCATTGTGAGACCTGGCCGTGCAGGTTGATGTCCCCACATGGCCCTCATTTCCGCGGACGGCCAGATACGCTCTCCCCGTGTGCTCAGGCCCGCGGTCGCTTAGGTGGCACGGCGGTTCCGGTCATGGCATCGCAGCATCTGCTGAAGGATGCCGAGACAGCTGATGCCCCATCTCATCCTTTGTCTGCCGATTCCGACTCCCCTAGTCCCCGTTCATGGGCCGTCTTCTCGGCTTCTTCTGTTCTGGACTTCCGGTTTTGGGCCAGCATCATCTGAAGAGCGCTGCGGGATTATAATTATGCTGGACGTGGTGACGCTAACCGGGGTAAGCTCGGTCTGGATGGCACAGGATGTCAGGAGCTTAATCCCAGTGGCAGACTGGATAATCGCTTCCCGCGGCGCTGTGGGTCGTTCCATGTCTGCTTTGGTGGCCATGGAGAGGCACCTGTGGCTGAACCTGTCGGACATCTGGCAGAAGGACCGGAGTTCCTCCTGGATGCGCCGATCCCCTACTGGCCTGTTCGGGCATGCTGTTAACTCTGTCGTCGACAAGTTTCGCCGTGTGCAATCCCAGGGTGAGGCATTCCATCAGTTCCTCCTCACCGGACTGGGTCCCGCTCAACTGTGGCAGGTAGGACATCTCAGCCCTCTACCGCTCCCAGAGCCAGAGGCGGAGTGTGGCTTCTAGTGGTCCCTCTCGAGCGGCTTGGGATGCAGGGCAACGCTCCGCGCTCCCTCCTCGCCAGGTCGGACTTGAGAGCCATCATCCAGTCATGGCGGAGCAAGGCAAAGAGATCCTGACTGCGTGTTTAGCCCCCGGAGGCCGACTGAGGTCCCCTCCAGGGCGGCGCTAGCGTTGTTCCCCGAGCCTTCTCCGCTCTGCCTGGCCGAGGGTTGGCAGTGGGGAGGTTCGGCTCCCGGACTGCGGATCATCGCGGGTTTCTTCCTGGCGGCCCGCTCAGGTATCATCCGAGATCGACACGACGCACCGGCCTCCAGCCCCAGGGTTGGTTCCACTGGCAAATTTTGCAGAGGCTTGGCGGCGCTTGGTGAACATTTCCCCGTGGGTGTCTGCGCACCGTCATTGAAGGGTACAGGCTGCAGTTCCGGGCCCGCCCCCCCGGCGTCAATGGGTGGTTCAGACTGTGGTGCGCCCAGACCAGGGCCTGGTGCTGGGACAAGAAATGCGCCCACTGCTGGAGAAGGGGCCGTGGGGCTCGTTCCCCCGCTGGCCAGTGGTTCCGGTTTCTACAGCCGGTACTTCATCGTTCCCAGAAGGACGGAGGCCTGTGCCCTATTCTGGATCTGAGGGTTCTGAACCGTGTCTCTGAGGAGATACAGGTTCGGATGCTCACCATCCCCGCCATCGTGTGTCACTTCCGTCCGAGGACTGGTTTGTCACCGTGGATCTGAGGATGGGTGCTTCCACATCTCCTTTCGTCCTTCCCACAGGAAGTTCCTGAGTTTCGCCTTTGGGGCGTGGCGTACCAATATCGGGTTCTTCTCTTGGGCCTAGCACTCTCCCCTCGCACTTTCACCAAGTGTATGGATGCGGCACTGGCCCCTTTGAGGCTCCAGGTATCCGGGTCCTGAATTACATCAACGACTGCTAATCTGGCTCTTTCTCGAGAGTGGCGGTTCGGCATCGGGATGTCGTCCTCGTACATCTTCATCGTCTTGGCTGATGCTCAACGAGGAGAAAAGTGTGCTGACGCCCCCCCACGGTCTGTGTTCCTAGGGTGTTGTGGACTCATTGACGATGCGGGCGCATCTGTCTCCGGCACGTGTCGAGTCCATTTTGGCCACGGTGAAGAGTGAGGCTGGCCGCGCCATCACAGTGAAAAGCTTCCAGAGGATGTTGGGCCTCATGGCAGCTGCTTCCAGCGTAATACCTTTTTGCCCTATCGGCGTGCAAGAAGCCTTGGTTCCTGTCCCAAGGACCCACGCTGGGGGCGCCCTGTCGCCGTGTGATCGTTTTGACAGACGCTCCCCTCACCGGGTGAGGCGCGGTCATGTTTGGCAGGAACATCACTCGTCTTGACACATCAATTGCCTCAACATGCTGGCCGTGTTCCGGGCTCTGAGGAGCTTCCTGCCTGCGCTCCGGGGTCACCACGTTCTTGTCAGGTCCGACAATGCGGCAGTGGTGGCCTATCTGAATCACCAGGGGGGTCTGCGCTCTCGCCCTCTTTGCAGACTGGCGCATCAGATCCTCCTGTGGTCCCAGCAGAGACTGCTGTCTTTCCGAAATATGTTTATCCCTGGGATTCGGAATCAGGGTGCGATGGAGGATGTCTGGCCTGTGTGTGGAACGTCTTCTCTGCTTGGTCAGAGGATGCGTGTTGGACCCAGTTGGCTGACTGGGGTTCAGGTGCTGAAGTTTCTGCAGGACCGCTCTCTGCGGCCTTTCCCCATCCACCCTCAAGGTTTACGTGGCAGCCATCTCAGCTTTCCACGCCTCTTCGAGGGATGGGTCTCTGGGGAGGCTTCCCCTGGTCATACGGTTCCTCCGTGGGACCCGGAGGATGAGGCCTGCGACTCGCCCAAGGATTCCCACCTGGGATCTGGCAGTGGTTCTCGATGCTTTGGCTGAGGCCCCCTTCGAACCCGTAGAGTTGGATGAGGCCAAGTACCTGACCCTTAAGATGGCCTTCCTCCTTGCTATCACCTCCCTGAGGAGGGTGGGGGACCTTTCGGTTACTCCCCAATGCCTGGAGTTTGCCCCACGTAACATGAGGGCCATCCTGCACCACATTCCGGGCTACATTCCCAAGGTGCAGTCCACCGTGATGGGGCCCGTGGTATTGCAGGTGTTTCATCCTCCTCCTCATGTGACGGCGGAAAACGGGAGGCTCCATTTGCTCTGCCCTGTCAGAGCGCTGAGTATCTTCTCTCTGAGGTCCTCCCAGTGGAGGAAGGCAGATCGGTGGAGGAAGGCGGACCAGTTGCTGGTGTGTTTTTGGGTCCCCCAAGCTGGGCTCCCCGCTTCCAACATACCATCAGCAACTGGATCTTCAGACTATCTCCCTAGCCTATCAGGTGCACGATTTGCCTTCACCTATGGCTGTGAGGGCTCACTCCGTGAGAGGCGTGGCAGTCTCCACGGCTCTCCTCTCTGGAACGTCTCTCCAGGGGGTTTGTGATGCGGCTGGCTGGGCCACTCCTCACACGTTCTTCAGGTACTATAGACTGGACCTTCCCTCCGCACCCGGCACCAGGTGCTTTCCTCCTAGTCGTGCCCACAGGTTGCTTGCACGCTAGGGCAGGCGGGGTTTCGGCGCGGTTTAGTGGTATCTCGTTCCCATAGTGTCGTCACAGCTGTAGTTTGAGTTCCCCTCGAAGGGGAACGTCTCGGGTTACGTATGTAACCCTTGTTCCCGAGATAGGGGAACAAGACACTGCATTGGTTCAATTCAATTCAATTTTTCTATTAAATTTTATTTATAGTATCAATTCATAACAAGAGTTATCTGGAGACCCTTTACAGATAGAGCAGGTCTAGACCACACTCCAGAATTTACAAGGACCCAACAGTTCTAGTAGTTTCCTCCAGAGCAGCAACAGTGCGACAGTGGAGAGGAAAAACTTCCTTTTGGGCAGAAACCTCGGACAGACCCAGACCCAGACCCAGACTCAGACCTTAGGTTAGAATGAAGAGTGGTAATAACAAAAATAGAAAAAATTAGTAGTTTGTAGCAGTTCTTTGTAGTAGTTCATGGCATAGCAGGACGCTGTGGGCATTACAAGGCACAACAGGACGTAGCAGGACGTAGCAGGACGCAGCAGGACGTAGCAGGACGTAGCAGGACGTAGCAGGACGCAGCAGGACGTAGCAGGACGTAGCAGGACGTAGCAGGACACAGCAGGACGTAGCAGGACACAGCCACACCTCGCCCCGCCTGGAGTGCCTTGCTTCATAGAAGGAGTTAATGAGCTATGTGCCGGCGTGCTTACATACCCCTACGGTTACCCCGTCACATGCTACCATTCTCACCAAGACCAAAAGGATTGGAATAGTTTTCATTCGCATTCAGCCCTGTCACGCTTAGAGGCGTTCCCATAGTGTCGTCACCAACGCAGAGTCTCAAGGGTTACATACTTAACCCGAGACGTTAGTTATACTGGTTACCCACCAGGTACAGGTTAGGTATACTGGTTAGTCACCAGTGTGTGTGTGTGTGTGTGTGTGTGTGTGTGTGTGTGTGTGTGTGTGTGTGTGTGTCTCAGTACCTGGAGTTCTGTGATGAGGTTCTGGTTCTGAAGGACGGGGCAGTCCAGGAAACAGGAAGTCATGTGGAGCTGATGAAGGCGGGGAGGCACTACGCTGACATCATCACCAACCATGTTGCTATGGAGCCGGACGTCATAGAGCGGGTCGCCATGGAGCTCAACAGCGGGGCTCCTAAACCACTCAGACAGAGTCTGGAAGCAGTGAGGATTCAATTCTATATACACGTACAGTATGTATGTACACTACCGGTCCAAAGTTTGGGGCCACTTACAAATGTCCATACCACTCCATTATAGACATAATAGCAGCTGATCTGAGTGGGGGGGCTGATCTGAGTGGGGGGCTGATCTGAGTGGGGGGGCTGATCTGAGTGGGGGGGGCTGATCTGAGTGGGGGGGCTGATCTGAGTGGGGGGCTGATCTTTAATATAATATCTACATTACCCATCATCACCAACCATTCATCCAATCAGCCAAAGGATCATTATGTTCACTAATCTGATATCATTTAAAAACTAATGAGGAAACATTGGAGAACCCTGTCAGCACATAATGTAATCTGATTACTGCCCTGGTTAAAGAAACAAGGCAACTGATCTCAGCTGGGATTCTGTCTAGAATGGAGTGCAATGGGAATCTCTAAGTGACCCCAAACTTTGGACCGGTAGTGTATATATATATGTATATTTATATATATATATACATATATATAAATATATATATATATATATATATATATATTTATATATATACATGTAGAATATAGTAAGTTGTGTTTCTATATTGAGAGATGACATTTTCTGATGTGAGCATTATTATGATTAATTCCCTAATTACCAGTAAGGTACAAATATGAAACTTACACCTCAGAAAGTCCACAATGTACAATGGAAGGGGCATAATGGTACCTCAAAGGTGCATAATTGTACGTTAAAGGAGCATAATTGCATCTTTAATGTGCATATTTGTACCTTACAGGTGCATAATTGTACCTTAAAGACAGATTTTTGTATTTTTATGGGATGATTTGTTAAGTTTGTACCTTATGGAACAGGGACCTGAAAACAGTGTGTTGACCCCAGAGAGTTAAACGCTGTGAAGTAAGGGTTAGCGTTAGGATTAATGCTAACCATAACCCCAACGCTAACGCTAATGCTAACCCTTACCCTATTGCTAACCCAAATCCCACTAAAACAAAGAGTGTTTTCTCCGTCTGAATCCGAATCTCTTCTGTGTTCCAGCCGCTGAAAGAAGAAGTCAATGGTCATTTAAATGGAGGAATCATCAATCCAGGTACAGTCACCAGAATATTTTACCCTTTACACACATTTTACAAGGAAAAAAACACAAGACTTTCACCAGGAAACAGGTGCTCATGTCCTGGAGAAGTTAAGGAGAAAACACCAGACTTTCACCAGGAAACAGGTGCTCATGTCCTGGAGAAGTTAAGGAGAAAACACCAGACTTTCACCAGGAAACAGGTGTTCATGTCCTGGAGAAGTTAAGGAGAAAACAACAGACTTTCACCAGGAAACAGGTGTTCATGTCCTGGAGAAGTTAAGGAGAAAACACAAGACTTTCTCCAGGAAACAGGTGCTCATGTCCTGGAGAAGTTAAGGAGAAAACACAAGACCTTCACCAGGAAACAGGTGTTCATGTCCTGGAGAAGTTAAGGAGAAAACACAAGACCTTCACCAGGAAACAGGTGCTCATGTCCTGGAGAAGTTAAGGAGAAAACACCAGACTTTCACCAGGAAACAGGTGTTCATGTCCTGGAGTAGTTAAGGAGAAAACACAAGACTTTCTCCAGGAAACAGGTGCTCATGTCCTGGAGACGTTAAGGAGAAAACACAAGACCTTCACCAGGAAACAGGTGTTCATGTCCTGGAGAAGTTAAGGAGAAAACACAAGACTTTCACCAGGAAACAGGTGCTCATGTCCTGGAGAAGTTAAGGAGAAAACACAAGACTTTCACCAGGAAACAGGTGCTCATGTCCTGGAGAAGTTAAGGAGAAAACACCAGACTTTCACCAGGAAACAGGTGCTCATGTCCTGGAGAAGTTAAGGAGAAAACACCAGACTTTCACCAGGAAACAGGTGTTCATGTCCTGGAGAAGTTAAGGAGAAAACACAAGACTTTCACCAGGAAACAGGTGCTCATGTCCTGGAGAAGTTAAGGAGAAAACACAAGACTTTCACCAGGAAACAGGTGCTCATGTCCTGGAGAAGTTAAGGAGAAAACACCAGACTTTCACCAGGAAACAGGTGTTCATGTCCTGGAGAAGTTAAGGAGAAAACACCAGACTTTCACCAGGAAACAGGTGTTCATGTCCTGGAGAAGTTAAGGAGAAAACACCAGACTTTCTCCAGGAAACAGGTGTTCATGTCCTGGAGAAGTTAAGGAGAAAACACCAGACTTTCTCCAGGAAACAGGTGCTCATGTCCTGGAGAAGTTAAGGAGAAAACACGAGATAAGAAATAACAGCTGAATGGTCAGTTAAGGCTGAATAAGGGCTGATTGGTCGTTTAATCATACCTGATTGTTGGGTCAATTAAAACAGATTGGTGGGTTAAGTACAGCGTTGAGTAACTGACCGTCTGTCTGTGTCCTCTCAGCCTTCAACATGTCGGACGAGACAACAGACGCCTTCAAACGTAAGTCTGTCACATTTGTAAGGTGTTACCATAATAGTCCTGTAGGGTGTTACCATGTTAGTCCTACAGGGTGTTACCATGTTAGTCCTACAGGGTGTTACCATGTTAGTCCTGTAAGGTGTTACCATGTTAGTCCTGTAGGGTGTTACCATGTTAGTCCCGTAGGTTGTTAACATGTTAGTCCTGCAGGGTGTTACCATGTTAGTCCTGTAGGGTGTTACCATGTTAGTCCTGTAAGGTGTTACCATGTTAGTCCTGTAAGGTGTTACCATAATAGTCCTGTAGGGTGTTACCATGTTAGTCCTGTAGGGTGTTACCATGTTAGTCCTGTAAGGTGTTACCATGTTAGTCCTGTAGGGTGTTACCATGTTAGTCCTGTAGGGTGTTACCATGTTAGTCCCGTAGGTTGTTAACATGTTAGTCCTGCAGGGTGTTACCATGTTAGTCCTGTAGGGTGTTACCATGTTAGTCCTGTAAGGTGTTACCATGTTAGTCCTGTAATGTGTTACCATAATAGTCCTGTAGGGTGTTACCATGTTAGTCCTGTAGGTTGTTACCATGTTAGTCCTGTAGGTTGTTACCATGTTAGTCCTCTAGGGTGTTACCATGTTAGTCCTGCAGGGTGTTACCATGTTATTCCTGTAGTATGTTACCATGTTAGTCCTGCAGGGTGTTACCATGTTAGTCCTACAGGGTGTTACCATGTTAGTCCTGTAGGGTGTTACCATGTTGGTCCTGCAGGGTGTTACCATGTTAGTCCTGCAGGGTGTTACCATGTTAGTCCTGTAGGGTGTTATCATGTTAGTCCTGCAGGGTGTTACCATGTTAGTCCTGTAGGGTGTTACCATGTTAGTCCTGCAGGGTGTTACCATGTTGGTCCTGCAGGGTGTTACCATGTTGGTCCTTTAGGGTGTTACCATGTTAGTCCTGTAGGGTGTTACCATGTTAGTCCTACAGGGTGTTACCATGTTAGTCCTGTAGGGTGTTAACATGTTAGTCCTGCAGGGTGTTACCATGTTAGTCCTGCAGGGTAATACCATGTTAGTCCTGTAGGGTGTTACCATGTTAGTCCTGTAGGGTGTTACCATGTTAGTCCTGCAGGGTAATACCATGTTAGTCCTGCAGGGTGTTACCATGTTGGTCCTGTAGGGTGTTACCATGTTAGTCCTGTAGGGTGTTACCATTTTAGTCCTGTAGGGTGTTACCATGTTAGTCCTGTAGGGTGTTACCATGTTAGTCCTGCAGGGTGTTACCATGTTAGTCTTGTAGGGTGTTACCATGTTATTCCTACAGGGTTTTACCATGTTAGTTCTGTAGGGTGTCACCATGTTAGTCCTGTAGAGTGTTACCATGTTAGTCCTGTAAGGTGTTACCATGTTAGTCCTGTAGGGTGTTACCATTTTAGTCCTGCAGGGTGTTGTTACCATGGTGACCAGGGCAGATTTAACAGGAATCGTGTTCTCTGTGTGAAGCGTTTGAACAGAAGAATGAAGCGACGTTGATCACCTGGAAAACCCTCCATGTTACCATGTTAGTCCTGTAGGGTGTTACCAT
Organism: Etheostoma spectabile; assembly: GCF_008692095.1. Taxonomy (NCBI): domain Eukaryota; kingdom Metazoa; phylum Chordata; class Actinopteri; order Perciformes; family Percidae; genus Etheostoma; species Etheostoma spectabile. The sequence goes on along the minus strand of NW_022603989.1, from coordinate 2,292 downwards.
GTTAGTCCTGTAAGGTGTTACCATGTTAGTCCTGTAGGGTGTTACCATGTTAGTCCTGTAGGGTGTTACCATGTTAGTCCCGTAGGTTGTTAACATGTTAGTCCTGCAGGGTGTTACCATGTTAGTCCTGTAGGGTGTTACCATGTTAGTCCTGTAAAGTGTTACCATGTTAGTCCTGTAGGGTGTTACCATGTTAGTCCTGTAGGGTGTTACCATGTTAGTCCCGTAGGTTGTTAACATGTTAGTCCTGCAGGGTGTTACCATGTTAGTCCTGTAGGGTGTTACCATGTTAGTCCTGTAAGGTGTTACCATGTTAGTCCTGTAAGGTGTTACCATAATAGTCCTGTAGGGTGTTACCATGTGTTATGGAAGTTTCTGTTCAGCGAGGGAGGAATTTGTTGTGAAGAAGAGACCTTGTTGAAACAAAAATAAAGACAGGCTAGAGACTGGATTAAAAGTTTAGATATTCGGTGAAAGAGTTTAATTATTTTCTCGAGAGAACAATCAAACAAAAAATGACGAGAATAGCAGTTCACAATGAAAAAGAGTAACAGAGTGACACCACAATTCTGGTGAATACAATCAGTAATACACTTCTTTATATGCAGTGCCCCCAGAGGAAACCCAACCCTTGTTTGGAAACCAGTTTAATCTCAAACATAACAATCAGTGGACCTCAGGCAGACAGTTGGAGCTCTTACGTATTTCTGAATCTGTCCCTCGTGTGTCCAAGTGTCTTGACCGGTCATTCTATCTTAGCTAAAAAAGGACATCTTGTCTCTTGGATAGGCTCTGGTCTCGACCTGGGACCTGCTATGATAAACACCGTTCTAGGCAACTGTTTCTGTCAGGCTCCACGTCATCTATCCTTGGTGGGACAATGCAAAGTCATAACATATCCAGTTGTCTCCTACAAAGAGATCACACTGAGGACAGATACAGGAACCAAATACTCTGAGAGGCATTGAAGATATTATTATGAATAATTAATATGAAAATCATTGGTTACATGTAATTTTCCCATTACACATGTTAGTCCTGTAGGTTGTTACCATGTTAGTCCTGTAGGTTGTTACCATGTTAGTCCTCTAGGGTGTTACCATGTTAGTCCTGCAGGGTGTTACCATGTTATTCCTGTAGTATGTTACCATGTTAGTCCTGCAGGGTGTTACCATGTTAGTCCTACAGGGTGTTACCATGTTAGTCCTGTAGGGTGTTACCATGTTGGTCCTGCAGGGTGTTACCATGTTAGTCCTGCAGGGTGTTACCATGTTAGTCCTGTAGGTGTTATCATGTTAGTCCTGCAGGGTGTTACCATGTTAGTCCTGTAGGGTGTTACCATGTTAGTCCTGCAGGGTATTACCATGTTGGTCCTGCAGGGTGTTACCATGTTGGTCCTTTAGGGTGTTACCATGTTAGTCCTGTAGGGTGTTACCATGTTAGTCCTACAGGGTGTTACCATGTTAGTCCTGTAGGGTGTTAACATGTTAGTCCTGCAGGGTGTTACCATGTTAGTCCTGCAGGGTATACCATGTTAGTCCTGTAGGGTGTTACCATGTTAGTCCTGTAGGGTGTTACCATGTAGTCCTGCAGGGTAATACCATGTTAGTCTGCAGGGTGTTACCATGTTGGTCCTGTAGGGTGTTACCATGTTAGTCCTGTAGGGTGTTACCATGTTAGTCCTGCAGGGGTGTTACCATGTTAGTCTTGTAGGGTGTTACCATGTTAGTCCTGTAAGGTGTTACCATGTTAGTCCTGTAGGGTGTTACCATGTTAGTCCTGTAAGGTGTTACCATGTTAGTCCTGTAGGGTGTTACCATTTTAGTCCTGCAGGGTGTTGTTACCATGGTGACCAGGGCAGATTTAACAGGAATCGTGTTCTCTGTGTGAAGCGTCTGAACAGAAGAATGAAGCGACGTTGATCACCTGGAAAACCCTCCATGTTACCATGTTAGTCCTGTAGGGTGTTACCATGTTAGTCCTGTAAGGTGTTACCATGTTAGTCCTGTAGGGTGTTACCATGTTAGTCCTGTAGGGTGTTACCATGTTAGTCCCGTAGGTTGTTAACATGTTAGTCCTGCAGGGTGTTACCATGTTAGTCCTGTAGGGTGTTACCATGTTAGCCCTGTAAAGTGTTACCATGTTAGTCCTGTAAGGTGTTACCATGTTAGTCCTGTAAGGTGTTACCATAATAGTCCTGTAGGGTGTTACCATGTTAGTCCTGTAGGTTGTTACCATGTTAGTCCTGTAGGTTGTTACCATGTTAGTCCTGTAGGGTGTTACCATGTTAGT
>NW_022603988.1:0-7797 GCF_008692095.1 Etheostoma spectabile | reverse complement strand
TACATATTTTTCTTACTGTCCTTTCGATTTTCATATGTTAAGTGAGTGTGAAATCAAAGATTAACCAAAGTCAAATCCCTTGCTTCTTCATGCAAACATGGCAAATAAAGCAGATTCTGGTGTTTGACGGAGATGTTTAGTGAGCCGGTACCTGACGGGTCCGAAGCTGAACGTCATGAACAGCAGGACGGCCATGACGCACACGGCTCTCTTGTTGCTCGCCGAGTCGCTGCCCTGGAAAACACAGAGAGAGGAAAGTTAAGCTGCATGTTGGTAAATACTGCACATAATAAAAGATACTTTAACAACCCTCATGATGTCCTCATGTTGCCCTCATGTTGCCCTCATGTTGCCCTCATGTTGCCCTCATGTTGCCTTCATGTTGCCCTCATTTTGCCCTCATGTTGCCTTCATGTTGCCCTCATGTTGCCCTCATGTTGCCCTCATGTTGCCCCCATGTTGCCCCCATGTTGCCCCCATGTTGCCTTCATGTTGCCCCCATGTTGCCCCCATGTTGCCCCCATGTTGCCCCCATGTTGCCTTCATGTTGCCCCCATGTTGCCCCCATGTTGCCCCCATGTTGCCCCCATGTTGCCCCCATGTTGCCCTCATGTTGTCCTCATGTTGTCCTCATGTTGCCCTCATGTTGCCCCCATGTTGTCCCCATGTTGTCCCCATGTTGTCCCCATGTTGTCCCCATGTTGTCCCCATGTTGTCCCCATGTTGTCCTATATCAATGTTCTTTTTAATTCCCCAAAATAACATGATTGATTCCAACGCTCTTTGCCAAGTACAAATCTCTACTTTCATTAATTTTGGGTCTTATTCTATTTTATAGCATTGTAAAACAAATGGAAGTGTTGTTGAAATAGTGTTGAGTAAAAGTTGACATATTCCAGTCTGTGATTATCATCAACATCCATTCCATTAATTTTAGTCTCAATAATTCCTAATTTCTGCTTTTCTAACTCAAACATAAGGTCTAATTTCCTATAAATGAGGTTTATTGACCATAAATTCCCAAAAAATTCTGTAAAACTAAAGTTAATAAATTAGTGTTACGTAGTGTAGAAAACGTCAAAAAAAAAAGGGACAAACATTGAAAAAAAGCGTCAAAAGTGTTGAAAAAAAGGGACAAAAACGTAAGAAAATGTGTTGATTTGAAATTTGACAGGAAGACAACACAAGGTTTAAGCCTACCCACTGTTATTATTTTTAACACACACACACACACACACACACACACACACACACACACACACCACACACACACACACAGACACACAAATGCATGCATCTGTGTAGCAAATACTATGCTTTTTTGCCCCACCCCTAATCTACTGTAGCTAACACACCGACTACAAGGAAGTAGCTCATGCGCCCACCCCCCCCCCCCCCCACACACCCCCCCCCCCCATCAGGTTTGGCAGCATTATCAGATTTCTCTCTCTGAATGCTTCGCGCTCTGCAGGTCAGTCTGGATCTCCCGTCCCTCCCTCGCTGTGTTTTCTCAGAGTTACTTCCTGCTGTTCAACCTGTTGTCTTTAACTGAATTCATCAGCAGCTGTTGTACTCTACTCTACAGACTCTAACCCCCCCCCCGAGCTGAATTATTGAAGTAGGAGAAGATGAAGAGTCCCTTCCTCGTCTCCCTCACCTCTTTCCCGGCCAGTCTCTCCCTCAGCGTCTGGTTCTCCCGGCGGAGGCGTTCGTTCTCCTGCTGGGCCTCCCGGAGCTGGGCCTCCAGGTTCTGCAGGTACTCCTTCTTCTTCTTCCTGGACTGGCACGCCGACTCGCGGTTCTTTATCATCCTCTGCTGCCGCTTCAGCACCTTCATCTGCACCGCGTGGAGTGTGGGGTGGGGGGAAGATTGGAAAGAGATGGAGGAAGAAGGGATGAAAATAGACCGGAGGGAAGAGTTCCAAGAAACAAGGAGGATGGATGAGGATGAGGTTGGGTGGAGGGAACATGCAGTGATGAAGAAAAAGACAGGAGGGAAAATGATGAAGAGGAGGATGTTGAAACCAAGGTAGGAGGATGGATAAGAAGACAGAAAGAGGAGAGTAAACAGAGAAAATAAAAGGAAAAAAAGAAAGACGTTACCCAACACCATGAGGGAAACATGTTCATATACCACAGCTTATAGAGGGGCTAGAATAAGTTTACCCCTCCAAGGCTAAAGTTGATTAAAAACAGGAATTTAAAAAAAAATCATCTTTTGGAAATTGATCTTAATGCCTTAATTCATAAAAATTAGGAAAATCCAACCTTTAAGGACAACAATTTTCATTGTGAATGAATCATGTTTCATAAATACATAAATGTTCTTCCTTGAAATCCCCTGTCTTTTAACATAGGGGGGTGTATACTTATGCCCCTGTATTTTAACATAGGGGGGTGTATACTTATGCCCCCTGTATTTTAACATAGGGGGTGTATACTTATGCCCCTGTATTTTAACATAGGGGGGTGTATACTTATGCCCCTGTATTTTAACATAGGGGGGTGTATACTTATGCCCCTGTATTTTAACATAGGGGGGTGTATACTTATGCCCCTGTATTTTAACATAGGGGGGTGTTTACTTATGCCCCTGTATTTTAACATAGGGGGGTGTTTACTTATGCCCCTGTATTTTAACATAGGGGGTGTATATACTTATGCCCCTGTATTTTAACATAGGGGGGTGTATACTTATGCCCCTGTATTTTAACATAGGGGGTGTATACTTCTGCCCTGTATTTAACATAGGGGGGTGTATACTTATGCCCCTATATTTAAACATAGGGGGGTGTATACTTATGCCCCTGTATTTTAACATAGGGGGTGTATACTTATGCCCCTATATTTTAACATAGGGGGTGTATACTTATGCCCCTGTATTTTAACATAGGGGGGTGTATACTTATGCCCCTGTATTTTAACATAGGGGGGTGTATACTTATGCCCCTGTATTTTAACATAGGGGGGTGTATACTTATGCCCCCTGTATTTTAACATAGGGGGTGTATACTTATGCCCCCTGTATTTAAACGTATACACGGTATACGGTAAACGTATTAAGGCTACTGGACAACCTGACAGGTGTGTGAGCATCTCATTTCAGAGTCAAAGTATGTAAGATATTAATGTATTATCATTACTTTCATTACTACATGTTTTCTTGCTGGAGGGATCAATAAATTTATCTTTAAAATGAAATATTTTTTTTAAGTTCTTAATTCACCACTGATGCACTAAGACCGTTGGTGCGTTTCCTTGTATAAAAAACCCACATCTTTTGGTACTGGAACCAGAACTTCGGTTGTGATCTGACGACCGGCGTGTGTCGGTACGTCCGGCCTACTCACGTCGATGTCGTTGGAGGTGTTGCCGGGTAACGGCGCCGTCGCCGGGACGATGGGTTTGCCGCTGGGCGGAGCTGTGGGGCTGGCGCAGTGCTGGGGGATGCTGGGGGAGACGGGCTCCATCTTGACGATGGCCGGAGCCGAACCGAGACAGACGGACTGGGACAAGACCACTGGAGGAGGACAGACAGGAGGAGACGCATCAGACATCAAAGCAAGTCAGCGTTTTCCCCAAAAAAATGATTCAGACCAAAACTCGTTACCGGGTCTGGTCTGGTCCATGGAGGGGAGGCCCTGCAGTATGAGGGTCTTGGCCGGCGCGGGGGTCTGGGGGACGGGGAGGGTGGTGACACACACCGGTCTGGGCTGGATGGGAGGTTTGGTGCTCAGGATGGTGCTGGCCTTTAACGTGGCCGAGGCCGGCAGAACTGGAGGAGAAAACAACACAAATGTTTCATGTTCACTGTGGTGTGGTGTGTGTGTGTGTGTGTGTGTTGTGTGTGTGTGTGTGTGTGTGTGTGTGTGTGAGTGTGTGAGTGTGTGTGTGTGTGTATGTGTGTGTGTGTGTACCCTTGGTTATCTTCCTTGTTCAATAATTGAATCAAGCTGCATTTAATCTAAATTTATTGGACTCGTCATGTGTACAATCTCCTCCATCATTTCTGGTCTTGATTTCCAGATACCGCCCAGATACCGCCCAGATATCACCAAAATATCGCCCAGATACCACCCAGATATCACCCAAATACCGCCCAGATATCACCCAGATATCACCCAGATATCACCCAGGTAGCACCCAGATATCACCCAAATACCGCCCAGATATCACCCAGATATCACCAAATATCGCCCAGATACCACCCAAATACCGCCCAGATTTGACCCAGATATCACCCAGGTAGCACCCAGATATCGCCCAAATACCGCCCCAGATATCACCCAGGTAGCACCCAGATATCGCCCAAATACCGCCCCAGATATCACCCAGGTAGCACCCAGATATCACCCAAATACCGCCCAGATATCACCCAGATATCACCCAGATATCACCCAGGTAGCACCCAGATATCACCCAAATACCGCCCAGATATCACCCAAATATCGCCCAGATACCACCCAGTTATCACCCAAATACCGCCCAGATATCACCCAGATATCACCCAGGTAGCACCCAGATATCGCCCAAATACCGCCCCAGATATCACCCAGGTAGCACCCAGATATCACCCAAATACCGCCCAGATATCACCCAAATATCGCCCAGATACCACCCAGATATCACCCAAATACCGCCCAGATATCACCCAGATATCACCCAGGTAGCACCCAGATATCGCCCAAATACCGCCCCAGATATCACCCAGGTAGCACCCAGATATCACCCAAATACCGCCCAGATAGCGCCGAGATAGCGCCCAGATGGCAACCAGATGGCGCCCAGATAGCAAATGTCCAAAGAATGCTTCTGAAACCAGAATAATATAAAGACGTATCCCACGTCTTATCTGGGACATCCAAACGAACTATGCTGTTTACATAACTGTATCAAATTCAGAATAATAGTGGACAATAAAAGTGCATGTGAACTTATTTAGTTAAGTTTTCAGACATCATATTTCAGACCACTGAACTCGCGCGACAGTGTGACGTCGTGGGATCACCGTGACTATTTATACTCGCGCGTGGCGCTCGCAACACTAGTTGCAGTCTCCTCTTGACCAGACGCGTCGCTAATGAGGAAAAGGCAACGGACCAGAAGAAGGTAAACAACGGCAGGACTGGCAGCAGCATTGACGTCATTGTCAAGAGCGGGTAAGACGATACTGGAGTCAACGGATGAGGAAGAACCTTCGGGCCTTTGGGCCTGCTTGCAGAGAAAGGAAGAAAAAGAAAGAATTTCATAAATATTTTGAGTTCAAGATCCTTGAGAAACTAATATGGGTGACGGACGAAAAGAAGCAATTTGACTACTTGTCTGCACAATGATGCGATGACCTACTTTTGTCGGATCAAGCCTTTCATTCCCCATAAAAGAACTCATCTCAACCCTCAGACCTAAGGTCACTCTTACAGCTCATTCTCCGTCTGGTTGTGTTTTCTATGAAAGCTTCATCCACCCTGTTGTCTACAGTCAAGATATGAACATCATTTTTTCAGGACAAACTGGGCTATTTGAGTATCTGTGCTGCAGTGAGGTCACTTGAATGTTAAAAATGGTTGTTTGTAGGACCCTAAAGACAAAGAAATAAATAAATAAATAAAAGGGAACATGAATCTTCCAGATATGTATTGATATCACAGACACAGAGCAGTGCAAACTAAGCCATTTTACTCTCAAAAACACTTCTCATATGTCCTGGGGGTCACACTGTGAAGAAATAAACATTATTTATACTTATACAGTTGACAAAATACATTTTCTCAAATAAAGTCCAGACGCTTCTGCCCTCATGACATTTACTTATGCCAATAATCAACATAATAATGTCATATTTATTGATAATACACCCACAGCAATGCTGCACAAGCATGTGTGTTTTGTCTAAAACTATATGCAAAAATAAACATAACTCATATAAAGTGTTACACCACTCATACGGAGACGCTGATAGTAGTGTATAAAAGTTCAGTTTTAGTCAGTTTTTCTTTAGGATTTATCACAAAAGCGAGTTCAAGAGTTCACTACCGCGGACACACAAAAACGTGTTTCTTCTTTATTTCACGGACTCATCTCCTCTGCAAACGTGTCTTCTTCTCGCATGTGTTACAGTATTTTGTAACGACAACTCACGACACAGGTAGCCCCCTACTGGCAGGATGAAGAACTGCATAACTTATGAAGGACCACGTGCTTCAATGCATTACTAAACAGAACGCAGATAAATTATGTATAAAACTTCTTTCAATAGGGTTAATTCCAGGTGCTACAAAGCACAAGCTATTTGCATTTCTTCAAAAAAAGCCCAAATAAACGCCAAATCTCAAACCAGTGACGCCACTAGGTCGACTTTAAAGAGAGGCCTTGACTGAGGCTTTTAACTGCCTTGCTCTGCAGCACTTTCGGATACTCCAGCTGTCAACAAGTCTCATCCAACCTCAGTACTGGAGTGGAAAATCTTGCACAACTAGGGAAATGATTTGAAATACAAATACAAGATGAGGCACTCCATCATGTCCGCACACCAGTGTTATTTGGGTTTAAACAAATTAGTTTTTTCTAATTTGAATCACGCACACAAGGCAAAGTAGCTCTGGTGTTGGGACCCTTTGTGTAATGCTCCTTTAACAGCAACATGCACATTAGGGCCGGGATTTGTGATCGAAATCAACTTCCCGAGACTAAACCAGAGTTTCCCACACCAGATGGGACATACACAACCCCTCCATTGTGTTGTGGGTCTGCCCTGAGGTCCTCTATACAGAATACCTGAGTAGGTGAAGATTACCTGGGAAAACGAGAGCTGTACGGATGTACGTTATCTGTAAACCCCCGTCCATATTGTATTAACCTGTGGGAACTGTCCAAAGTTATACTGTGAAATAGTCATCACGTGAAGATGTGAAACCTCGAGAAAGGGAGAAAATCGAGACACGGGAGTGTCGAGCTTGCAGAGTGAGATAAGATAAAACTGGCAGCTGTGACTGTGTGAAGAAGCATATTGTTCCTCTCTGTTCAACATTGGTGAACTATGTTAAATTTTAAATTTGCCTAATGTGCCCAGCAACAGCTCAACCAATGGTGACGCAAAGAATATGGGTTGCGACCCATCAGTTTTATGCCTAGGGGAAGCTAGGAAGTAACGCAAATCATTAACTCATACGAACAAAAGGAGAAACGAACATGTCAAAAGTACCGTAACAAGTATCTCTTATTACACAATATATATATATATATGTGTATATATTTATATATATATATATATTATATATATATATATATATATATCTCTTCCAAAAAGAGGCCAGCATTAGAGGACATAACAATATGATATACAACACCTATTTATGTAAAACAACTTTATGTCTACACCCATGTATTCAACTTCAATACAAAGCCAGAGCAAGGGGAGAGTACTTCGGAGAGTACTTTATAGAGTACTTTGGAGAGTACTTTGGAGAGTACTTCGGAGAGTACTTCGGAGAGTACTTCGGAGAGTACTCGTCTCCTTTGCAAAGCACAAAAGACAACACCCGTGTCCATGTGTACTTTGTATGTATATCACACTCTAGTCCCGATATCAAGTCCCGATATCATACTCTAGTCCCCATATCAAGTCCCGATATCATAGTCTAGTCCCGATATCGTTGCGATACTCTGTTCACAATATCATACTTAAGTCACTATATACTTGGGTTACGATACTCGGGTCACGATATCGTCTCGATACTCGGGTCACGATATCATACTTGAGTCACGATATCGTCTCGATACTCGGGTCGTGATATCGTC
>NW_022603987.1:0-3571 GCF_008692095.1 Etheostoma spectabile | reverse complement strand
GAGCGCCCTGACGCCCATCAACATCTTCACCGACGTCCTCATCCAGCACTTCCCCACCGTGTTCGGGGCCCGCTGCCCACCTGCTCAGGTAACGCCCTGAAGCTCCGCCCACCTGCTCAGGTAACGCCCTGAAGCTCCTCCCACCTGCTCAGGTAACGCCCTGAAGCTCCTCCCACCTGCTCAGGTAACGCCCTGAAGCTCCGCCCACTGCCCACCTGCTCAGGTAACACCCTGAAGCGCCGCCCACTGCCCACCTTCACAGGTAACACCCTAAAGCTCCGCCCACCTGCTAAGGTAACACCCTGAAGCTCCGCCCACCTGCTCATGGGACGCCCTGAAGCTCCGCCCACCTGCTCAGGTAACGCCCTGAATCTCCACCCACTGCCCACCTGCTCAGATAACGCCTGAAGCTCCGCCCACCTGCTCAGGTAACACCCTGAAGCTCCGCCCACCTGCTCAGGTGACGCCCTGAAGCCTGCAGGTCACCGCTCCGCCTGGCTCCAGATGGCTCTCATCCTCGGGGACGTCTCTCCATGTCACCCTCCTGTCGTCCTCAGGGACGTCTCTCCATGTCACCCTCCTGTCGTCCTTGGGGACGTCTCTCCATGTCACCCTCCTGTCGTTCTCGGGGACGTCTCTCCATGTCACCCTCCTGTCTCTCCATGTCACCCTCCTGTCGTCCTTGGGGACGTCTCTCCATGTCACCCTCCTGTCGTCCTCGGGGACGTCTCTCCATGTCACCCTCCTGTCGTCCTTGGGGACGTCTCTCCATGTCACCCTCCTGTCGTCCTCGGGGACGTCTCTCCGTGTCACCCTCCTGTCGTCCTCAGGGACGTCTCTCCATGTAACCCTCCTGTCGTCCTCGGGGACGTCTCTCCGTGTCACCCTCCTGTCGTCCTCAGGGACGTCTCTCCATGTAACCCTCCTGTCGTCCTTGGGGATGTCTCTCCATGTAACCCTCCTGTCTCTCCATGTCACCCTCCTGTCGTCCTCGGGGACGTCTCTCCATGTCACCCTCCTGTCGTCCTTGGGGACGTCTCTCCATGTAACCCTCCTGTCGTCCTCAGGGACGTCTCTCCATGTAACCCTCCTGTCGTCCTCGGGGACGTCTCTCCATGTAACCCTCCTGTCGTCCTCGGGGATGTCTCTCCATGTAACCCTCCTGTCGTCCTCGGGGACGTCTCTCCATGTAACCCTCCTGTCTCTCCATGTAACCCTCCTGTCGTCCTCGGGGACGTCTCTCCATGTCACCCTCCTGTCGTCCTCGGGGACATCTCTACATGTCACCCTCCTGTCGTCCTTGAGTATTGAGACTGAGTATTCATTGTCTCCAGAGGAGGACTCCTGAGGACTCTCGACGCCGCCATCTGGACATTTCTACACAACAGAACCTCTAGACGTCTGATCTTCAGGAACGTGCCGATGGTTCCTGCTCCCCAGAGGAGGAACCGCCATGTTGGATGCACTATGTTATATTTTTATATTTAGATGTATTAGATGTATTAGATGTTTAGATGTTTTAGACTTTGACGCTACAACATCTACAGCAGCTTCACACCTACTCCACACGTTGTTTTGCCTTCTGCATACTTGTTACCTGTATGTATGTATGTATGTATGTATTACACGTGTTACCTTTAAGTTTTCAGTATATCTGTGTATTTGTACATGTTTTGTACCGTGATCCCACTGTTATAAACTTGATGATAACTGAGTCATCGAGTTCTTTTCAAGACATTTCCCAACATACGATGAATTTTTCGACATATTACACTCACTTTTTGAGTATTTTCATCATACTATGACGTTTTTCGACATACAATACTATTACTTTTACTTTCTTTCCACATACAATACTATTACTTTTATACTTTTTTCCGACTAATACCCCCCCCCCCCCCCCCCCCCCCGGACAGCACTCAAAACAAAACATTCGCTTCATTCATTTGTTCTTGTATTTTGTTTATTAACGATTCCATTTTTCGTAAGAACTTGGTACAAAAAAGTGAGACTACTCTTTAATCATTTACCAACTTCCATCAATCAACTTTTTAATGCATCATAAAAGAGAAAAAACTACATTGGCATATTTAAGACAAACACTTTCCTATACACACTATCCACAAGGACAGTCCCCTTTATTAATGAGAAAGAAAAAACTTCTACTTCAACAGCCAACAGACATTTTTAACTTTCCATCTAAACGCGTCGTCGCCCTCGTCTCCTCATGGCAAAAATAATACGTCGAACGCTGCAAGCTCGAAGTCAGAACGCAGAAACAATAGAAAATCCAAAGTTCTGGTTCTCTCTTTCGCTCCTTGGTAAAAGAATATAAAAATGTTTTTTTTTTTTCTCATTTGTTCAAATGTTGTGTCGTGTATTAAAATAGATCTGTTTAAGGACTGCACAGTTTCTCCCGGAGAAGATTTCTAGAAACGGATGAGGAGGTTTTGGGGGTGGGGGTGGGGGGGGGTTGTCTTGTTCTTTAGGGCTGACGGGTGGAGCATCGACGCGGCACGGCCCCCTGCTGTAGTTCCATCTTTCTTTTTCTCCGTCTGGGGTCTCGATATGCATTTCATTCATAAAACTTCTCAGCACCGAGCGTGATTTTGTTCATTCATAAAGGCAAGTTGGGTTCAGAGTGATGCGGATCTGCTGCTGGGGGGGCACAGAGCCTGGGAAGATGTCTTATGCTTATTAAGAGGAAGTCCTATGCTCAGTTAAAATCTTTTGAATCCATCTGAAACTCCAAAATATTGATAATAAGTCGCCATTAACAGGATATTAATAAGTTGGATGTAGGGCTGGGCGATATGGAGAAAATCAAATATCACTATATTTTTGACCTAATACCTCAATATCGATATGGCAATATTTTAACATAGGGGGGTGTATACTTATGTCCCTGTATTTTAACATAGGGGGGTGTATACTTATGCCCCTGTATTTTAACATAGGGGGTGTTACTTATGCCCCTGTATTTTAACATAGGGTGTATACTTATATGCCCCTGTATTTTAACATAGGGGGGTGTATACTTATGCCCCTGTATTTTAACATAGGGGGTTGTATACTTATGCCCTGTATTTTAACATAGGGGGTGTATACTTATGTCCCTGTATTTTAACATAGGGGGTGTAACTTATGCCCCCTGTATTTTACATAGGTGGTGTATCTTATGCCCCTGTATTTTAACATAGGGGTGTATACTTATGCCCCTGTATTTTAACATAGGGGGTGTATACTTATGCCCCTGTATTTTAACATAGGGGGTGTATACTTATGCCCCTGTATTTTAACATAGGGGGGTGTATACTTATGCCCCTGTATTTTAACATAATTTTATGATCAAATTTGAATTGTTATACATTCAAGAAACACAAACAACTCCGAGCAGGACGCTCCACAGCGGCTCGCCGTCGTCTGCTCAGTGAAATTCTACAAATTCGGCTCTTTTCTTTGACAAAAGCACTTAATTTTAACGATATAAAGATATGAATAAAGATATAAGCAGCCAGGGGTTCTGATATCAGGCGAGGCTCGAAATTCTTTACTTAATTGAGGGAGCAAA
>NW_022603986.1:15000-18620 GCF_008692095.1 Etheostoma spectabile | reverse complement strand
TGATGATTTGTCTGATGAGGAGTTCCAAACAGGATGGCTTTGGTTTTGGAGCTATTGAGCTGAAGAAGGTTTTGCTCCATCCATACCTTCATCTCCTCCAGACAGGTGGTGAGACCTGATGGGGATGATTGCTCCATCCAAACCTTTATCTCTTCCAGACAGGTGGTGAGACCTGATGGGGATGATTGCTCCATCCAAACCTTGTCTCCTCCAGACAGGTGGTGAGACCTGATGGGGATGATTGCTCCATCCAAGCTTTTATCTTATCAGCTGTGACATTTACATAGAGCTGTATGTCATCAGCATAGCAGGGGAAAGAAATGTTGTGGCAGCTGATGATTTGGCCAAGGGGGTAAGGTAGAGGATGAAGATGATGGGGCCAAGGACTGACCCCTGGGGGACACCACAAGTAACTGTGTGTGGATTTGATTTGGAGTGGCCTAGGGAGATGTATTCGGTCCGGTTTGTGAGATAAGATCTGAACCACCTGAGGGCAGTGTCATTTAGTCAGTAGTGGATGGAGCCGGTTTAAGAGAACGCCATGGTCGACGTATCAAACGCAGCAGAAAGGTCAAGGAGGATGAGGAGGATGAGGAGGTCATTTGTGACTCTGACCAGGGCTATCTCTGGACTGGGGGCAGAGCGGAAACCGGACTGGAATTTTTCAAAGAGGTTCTGATGTTTGAGGTGGTCCTGAAGGTGAGTGGCAGTTTCTGGATGTGAAAGGGAGATTTGAGATGGGCCTGTAGTTGGACTTCCGGATCAAGAGTGGTTTTTTAAGCAATGGTGTGATAATGGACTTTAAGACAGAGGGAACATGACCAGATTAAAGGAAGGTGATCAGGGGACTTAGGACAGTGATATGGGATTTTACCAGGGATGTTTGGGAGAGGGTCCAGGGGACAGGTGGAGGATTTCATCTTCCTGATGATGTTCTGCACCTCTTCTGATGAAACCTCAGGAAAGTAGTTTAGGGGATTGGAGACGGTATGAGTTGGGGGAACTCAACAAAAAAGTAGGAATTAATCTCTGGGCGGCCTCTCGTACAACTGACTTCCTGTTTTAACGTCTGTTTCTGTTGTTTCAGCTGCTCTCAGAGACAAATGGCTTCCATGTCAGAGGAGGAGTTCTGCTGTCCGGTCTGTCGTGAAGTCTTCAGAGATCCTGTTGTCCTGTCGTGTAGCCACAGCTTCTGTAGAGACTGTCTGCAGACCTGGTGGACAGAGAGACCAACTCGGGAGTGTCCAGTTTGTAAGAGAAGATCTTCAAAGTCACATCCACCTTGTAACCTGGTGTTGAAGAACCTGTGCGAGACCTTTTCACAGCAGAGAGACCAGAGACCTTCAGAGGCTCTCTGCAGTCTGCACTCTGAGAAACTCAAGCTCTTCTGTCTGGACCATCAGCAGCCGGTGTGTCTGGTCTGCAGAGACTCAGAGACACACTCCAACCACAGGTTCAGACCCGTTGATGAAGCTGCACGACAACTCAGGAAGGAGGTCCAGGAGAGTCTGGAGCCCTTAAAGGAGAAGGTAAAGGGGTTGGAACGAGTTAAAGTGGAGTTTGATCAAACAGCAAAACACCTGAAGGTCCAGGCCCGACGCACAGAGACCCAGATTAGGGATCAGTTCAAGAAGCTTCACCAGTTTCTGGAAGAGGAAGAGGAGGCCAGGCTGGCTGCACTGAGGGAGGAAGAGGAGCAGAAGAGCCAGAGGATGAAGGCGGAGATGGAGGCTCTGAGCAGAGAGATAGCAGCTCTTTCAGACTCAGTCCGAGCCACAGAGGAGCAGCTGAGAGCTGATGACGTCTCGGTCCTGATCCACTACGAGGCTACAGCGGGGAGAGTCCAGCAGGTCCTCCTGCTGGAGGATCCACAGCTGCTCCCAGGAGCTCTGATAGATGAGGCCCAACACCTGGGCAACCTGGGCTTCAACATCTGGACCAAGATGAAGGACCTCGTCTCCTATGCTCCTCTGGTTCTGGACCCAAACACTGCTCATCCAGAACTCATCCTGTCTGACGATCTGACCAGCGTGAGACGAGGACAGCGACAGCATCTTCCTGGTAATCCAGAGAGGGTTGATAGTTACCTCTCTGTCCTGGGCTCTGAGAGCTTTAACTCAGGAACTCACAGCTGGGACGTTGAGGTTGGAGACAGTCCAGTCTGGGAACTGGGTGTGTTACCAGAGTCTGTCCAGAGGAAGGGGGTCATACGGTCTGGATTATGGACAATGCGGTTTGATGAAGGTAAATACTCAGCAAGGTCTCCATCAGCTCCACCCAGTGATCTCCTGTTGAAGAACCAGCCCCGGAGGATCAGAGTGACTCTGGACTGGAACAGAGGAGAGCTGTGGTTCTCTGATCCTGATACTCACATACACACCTTCACACACATACACACCTTCACACACACCTTCACTGAGAAGATGTTCCCATACATTCGCACTCTGGATAATCTGAAGATATCAGCACTGAAGGTGTGTGTGACACAGCAACAGGTCTGATGGAGTCTGGAGTTTTAGGGTGGTGTCCAGGTCAGACCAGTCTAATGGATCAAAGATAGTATAGAGAGGGAGAGATGAGAGAATGAAGTGATCCTTCAAATTATATGGAGCCATCCATTTAATATTTGGAGAATTAGGATGAAAGAATCCCAGATTCCTGATGTAGAAACTATTAAAGTGGGTCAGATTTGACCCGGGACAACAGGAGGTTTAAAGCATGTTGTAGATATCAAGAGGCTTCAATAAGCTGCGGGTTGCTGGGTATTGGGATCAGAAACTAAGGGGGGGTGTAGTCCCGTGGATCTTCTTATAATCCACCAGATGTTGAAGACATCCTGAGATCCAGAGATCCAGAGCCGGCTCCCTGGACATGGTCCATGATCTGCAGGGTGGGGTGAACATGGTGCGTATGGGTAAATATATGAAGGGAATATAGATGTTGATTGGTTATAGATGTGTGATCCTTGTAGTGTTGGACGGACGATCAGCTGAAAACACAAGAAACTTACAGCTAAAAATATATAACTTACAGCTAAAATATATAACTTACAGCTAAAATATATAACTTACAGCTAAAATATATACACTGTATATTATATAATACTAAATACTGCTTAAAGGGTTCTAACCCATGATATATATTATGATGAATGTATGAACTAAATATTAGAAACAGCTAAATCTTTATAATATTGGTTAGGTGTGACTTGGGCACCCTTTAAGTGTGCCAAGGTCACACCTACTGTAACAGTGGAACTGGTCTGGACAAGTCCTCTGCTGTGCCCCCTGTGGTGGAAATACCCTGGTTTCCAGGAAGGGGGGTTAGCCTTGACTTTGAGTATAAATATGAGTGATGTGGACTCACACTTATCTGTTTTTTCTAGTCTCTGGTTTTGATCCTCTTTGCTTTTAGGGCAGAAAGAGAAAAGATTATTTCTGTATTTTGTACTTGTTTGTTGATTATTCCCTAAATAATAAAACCACCTGAGCGTGTTGGGAGCTAGGGGACCAGAAGACTTGATCCTTGATTTTAGTCATTTAATTCCCCTCTCTCTCTCTCTCGGCCGTCCGAGGGCAGAGGTCCCCCCCCCCATGAGGGTAGTTAGGACTCCTCTTTAA
>NW_022603986.1:0-12500 GCF_008692095.1 Etheostoma spectabile | reverse complement strand
GTTAATATCGATAGGGGACACCTTTCAATTCGGCGCACGCTAACAGCAGCTGTGTTCAACGTATTCTGTGTTTCATCGACAAATAACGTTGTTTTTTAGCATTAACGTTACATCGTAATGTATGCGACTGGGCGGTAACTTCAGTCTCAGAGAAACGTTAAACGTATAAATGTTACCGGAATAAGATGTAATGTGTTTTAACTTGTGTGCCGAATGTACCAGAAGACCCGACATTTACCAACCCTGTACTGTCCTGATGGTCATGTCTGTAGTCGAGTCAAAATATATGAAAACACATTCAAATGTCAATTTTCTAAATGGAGTTCTGAATGCGTTTCGTCGATGTTAGCTTCTACACATATATTGTACACTTGTTAATGGGGTTAGCATGTCTCAGCTAAATGGTAGTAACGTTATGGCCGTTCATGTCGACTTATTTACACCTTTAACATTACAGCAGCTAGTTAACAAGTTAGCTTAGATGCCATCCTCTATGTATTCAATTCAACATGCATAAAGAGCCATGCTAACTATATAAACAAATATAAATATATGTAGAAGCTAACGTTTATCTCCGACGCTACAGCTTCTGATCGGCATTCAGAAATCCATTACAAAATCGGACATTTTAATGTGTTCTCATATGTTTTGACTCGACTTCTCACAGAACCGGGAGGACAGTGAATATTGTGTAAAGGTCGGTTCTTCTGGTACTTTCGGCTGACAAGTTAACAAACATTACATCTCATATTGCTCAGGAACTCTCTCAATGTGTGTGTGAAGTGACGGGATGAAAACGACGTTATCACATTAAACTGGAACGTTTTTACATTGAGTCTGGTCTGCCATCACAGGTCCAGATAAAAAGGAGGGTTGGATTCCTATATATATATAATATATTATTATTTTTACATTTTATACACACACACACACACACCACACACACACACACACACCCCCAGGGTAAATGACGTGGCGTGTGTGTGTTGCAGTGACTCAGCATGATCGGAGGACTCTTCATCTACAACCCCAAGGGGGAGGTGCTGATCTCACGGGTCTACCGCCACGACATCGGGTAAGTCCTGCAGCTACCCTAGTGCCCAGGAGCAGCGTCCTCCTGCTGCCCTAGTGCCCTGGAGCAGCGTCCTGCAGCTGCCCTAGTGCCCAGGAGCAGCGTCCTGCAGCTGCCCTAGGGCCCAGGAGCAAGCAGCGTCCTGCAGTCAGTCTACACACCTACAATAACAGGCTGTGTGTGTGTGCTTGTATATATATATATATGTGTGTGTGTGTGTGTGTGTGTGTGTGTGTGTTATATGTGTATGGGCGGCTGTGGCTCAGTGGTGGAGCGGTTGCCTGCCAATCGGAAGGTTGGTGGTTCCCCGCCCCTGCAGTCCCACGTCGAAGTGTCCTTGGGCAAGACCCTGAACCCCGAGTTGCCCCCGATGCTGCATCGGAGTGTAGATGTGTGTGAGTGTGTATCTGATGAGCAGGTGTGTAGATGTGTGTGAGTGTGTATCTGATGAGCAGGTGTGTAGATGTGTGTGAGTGTGTATCTGATGAGCAGGTGTGTAGATGTGTGTGAGTGTGTATCTGATGAGCAGGTGTGTAGATGTGTGTGAGTGTGTATCTGATGAGCAGGTGTGTAGATGTGTGTGAGTGTGTATCTGATGAGCAGGTGTGTAGATGTGTGTGAGTGTGTAACTGATGAGCAGGTGTGTAGATGTGTGTGAGTGTGTATCTGATGAGCAGGTGTGTAGATGTGTGTGAGTGTGTATCTGATGAGCAGGTGTGTGAATGTGTGTGAGTGTGTATCTGATGAGCAGGTGTGTAGATGTGTGTGAGTGTGTATCTGATGAGCAGGTGTGTAGATGTGTGTGAGTGTGTATCTGATGAGCAGGTGTGTAGATGTGAGTGTGTATCTGATGAGCAGGTGTGTAGATGTGAGTGTGTATCTGATGAGCAGGTGTGTATCTGATGAGCAGGTGTGTATCTGATGAGCAGGTGTGTAGATGTGTGTGAGTGTGTAGATGTGTGTGAGTGTGTATGTGATGAGCAGGTGTGTAGATGTGTGTGAGTGTGTAGATGTGTGTGAGTGTGTAGATGTGTGTGAGTGTGTATCTGATGAGCAGGTGTGTAGATGTGAGTGTGTATCTGATGAGCAGGTGTGTATCTGATGAGCAGGTGTGTAGATGTGTGTGAGTGTGTATCTGATGAGCAGGTGTGTAGATGTGTGTGAGTGTGTATCTGATGAGCAGGTGTGTAGATGTGTGTGAGTGTGTATCTGATGAGCAGGTGTGTAGATGTGTGTGAGTGTGTATCTGATGAGCAGGTGTGTAGATGTGAGTGTGTATCTGATGAGCAGGTGTGTAGATGTGAGTGTGTATCTGATGAGCAGGTGTGTATCTGATGAGCAGGTGTGTATCTGATGAGCAGGTGTGTAGATGTGTGTGAGTGTGTAGATGTGTGTGAGTGTGTATGTGATGAGCAGGTGTGTAGATGTGAGTGTGTATCTGATGAGCAGGTGTGTATCTGATGAGCAGGTGTGTAGATGTGTGTGAGTGTGTATCTGATGAGCAGGTGTGTAGATGTGTGTGAGTGTGTATCTGATGAGCAGGTGTGTATCTGATGAGCAGGTGTGTAGATGTGTGTGAGTGTGTAGATGTGTGTGAGTGTGTATGTGATGAGCAGGTGTGTAGATGTGTGTGAGTGTGTATGTGATGAGCAGGTGTGTAGATGTGTGTGAGTGTGTATCTGATGAGTGTGTAGATGTGTGTGAGGGTGTATCTGATGAGCAGGTGTGTAGGTGTGTGTGAGTGTGTATCTGATGAGCAGGTGTGTAGATGTGTGTGAGTGTGTAGATGTGTGTGAGTGTGTAGATGTGTGTGAGTGTGTATCTGATGAGCAGGTGTGTAGATGTGAGTGTGTATCTGATGAGCAGGTGTGTATCTGATGAGCAGGTGTGTAGATGTGTGTGAGTGTGTAGATGTGTGTGAGTGTGTATGTGATGAGCAGGTGTGTAGATGTGTGTGAGTGTGTATGTGATGAGCAGGTGTGTAGATGTGTGTGAGTGTGTATCTGATGAGTGTGTAGATGTGTGTGAGGGTGTATCTGATGAGCAGGTGTGTAGGTGTGTGTGAGTGTGTATCTGATGAGCAGGTGTGTAGATGTGTGTGAGTGTGTATCTGATGAGCAGGTGTGTAGGTGTGTGTGAGTGTGTATCTGATGAGCAGGTGTGTAGATGTGTAGAGTGTGTATCTGATGAGCAGGTGTGTAGGTGTGTGTGAGTGTGTATCTGATGAGCAGGTGTGTAGATGTGTGTGAGTGTGTATCTGATGAGCAGGTGTGTAGATGTGTGTGAGTGTGTATCTGATGAGCAGGTGTGTAGATGTGTGTGAGTGTGTATCTGATGAGCAGGTGTGTAGGTGTGTGTGAGTGTGTATCTGATGAGCAGGTGTGTAGATGTGTGTGAGTGTGTATCTGATGAGCAGGTGTGTAGATGTGTGTGAGTGTGTATCTGATGAGCAGGTGTGTAGATGTGTGTGAGTGTGTATCTGATGAGCAGGTGTGTAGATGTGTGTGAGTGTGTATCTGATGAGCAGGTGTGTAGATGTGTGTGAGTGTGTATCTGATGAGCAGGTGTGTAGATGTGTGTGAGTGTGTATCTGATGAGCAGGTGTGTAGATGTGTGTGAGTGTGTATCTGATGAGCAGGTGTGTAGATGTGTGTGAGTGTGTATCTGATGAGCAGGTGTGTAGATGTGTGTGAGTGTGTATCTGATGAGCAGGTGTGTAGATGTGTGTGAGTGTGTATCTGATGAGCAGGTGTGTAGATGTGTGTGAGTGTGTATCTGATGAGCAGGTGTGTAGATGTGTGTGAGTGTGTATCTGATGAGCAGGTGTGTAGATGTGTGTGAGTGTGTATCTGATGAGCAGGTGTGTAGATGTGTGTGAGTGTGTAACTGATGAGCAGGTGTGTAGATGTGTGTGAGTGTGTATCTGATGAGCAGGTGTGTAGATGTGTGTGAGTGTGTATCTGATGAGCAGGTGTGTGAATGTGTGTGAGTGTGTATCTGATGAGCAGGTGTGTAGATGTGTGTGAGTGTGTATCTGATGAGCAGGTGTGTAGATGTGTGTGAGTGTGTATCTGATGAGCAGGTGTGTAGATGTGAGTGTGTATCTGATGAGCAGGTGTGTAGATGTGAGTGTGTATCTGATGAGCAGGTGTGTATCTGATGAGCAGGTGTGTATCTGATGAGCAGGTGTGTAGATGTGTGTGAGTGTGTAGATGTGTGTGAGTGTGTATGTGATGAGCAGGTGTGTAGATGTGTGTGAGTGTGTAGATGTGTGTGAGTGTGTAGATGTGTGTGAGTGTGTATCTGATGAGCAGGTGTGTAGATGTGAGTGTGTATCTGATGAGCAGGTGTGTATCTGATGAGCAGGTGTGTAGATGTGTGTGAGTGTGTATCTGATGAGCAGGTGTGTAGATGTGTGTGAGTGTGTATCTGATGAGCAGGTGTGTAGATGTGTGTGAGTGTGTATCTGATGAGCAGGTGTGTAGATGTGTGTGAGTGTGTATCTGATGAGCAGGTGTGTAGATGTGAGTGTGTATCTGATGAGCAGGTGTGTAGATGTGAGTGTGTATCTGATGAGCAGGTGTGTATCTGATGAGCAGGTGTGTATCTGATGAGCAGTGTGTAGATGTGTGTGAGTGTGTAGATGTGTGTGAGTGTGTATGTGATGAGCAGGTGTGTAGATGTGAGTGTGTATCTGATGAGCAGGTGTGTATCTGATGAGCAGGTGTGTAGATGTGTGTGAGTGTGTATCTGATGAGCAGGTGTGTAGATGTGTGTGAGTGTGTATCTGATGAGCAGGTGTGTATCTGATGAGCAGGTGTGTAGATGTGTGTGAGTGTGTAGATGTGTGTGAGTGTGTATGTGATGAGCAGGTGTGTAGATGTGTGTGAGTGTGTATGTGATGAGCAGGTGTGTAGATGTGTGTGAGTGTGTATCTGATGAGTGTGTAGATGTGTGTGAGGGTGTATCTGATGAGCAGGTGTGTAGGTGTGTGTGAGTGTGTATCTGATGAGCAGGTGTGTAGATGTGTGTGAGTGTGTAGATGTGTGTGAGTGTGTAGATGTGTGTGAGTGTGTATCTGATGAGCAGGTGTGTAGATGTGAGTGTGTATCTGATGAGCAGGTGTGTATCTGATGAGCAGGTGTGTAGATGTGTGTGAGTGTGTAGATGTGTGTGAGTGTGTATGTGATGAGCAGGTGTGTAGATGTGTGTGAGTGTGTATGTGATGAGCAGGTGTGTAGATGTGTGTGAGTGTGTATCTGATGAGTGTGTAGATGTGTGTGAGGGTGTATCTGATGAGCAGGTGTGTAGGTGTGTGTGAGTGTGTATCTGATGAGCAGGTGTGTAGATGTGTGTGAGTGTGTATCTGATGAGCAGGTGTGTAGGTGTGTGTGAGTGTGTATCTGATGAGCAGGTGTGTAGATGTGTAAGAGTGTGTATCTGATGAGCAGGTGTGTAGGTGTGTGTGAGTGTGTATCTGATGAGCAGGTGTGTAGATGTGTGTGAGTGTGTATCTGATGAGCAGGTGTGTAGATGTGTGTGAGTGTGTATCTGATGAGCAGGTGTGTAGATGTGTGTGAGTGTGTATCTGATGAGCAGGTGTGTAGGTGTGTGTGAGTGTGTATCTGATGAGCAGGTGTGTAGATGTGTGTGAGTGTGTATCTGATGAGCAGGTGTGTAGATGTGTGTGAGTGTGTATCTGATGAGCAGGTGTGTAGATGTGTGTGAGTGTGTATCTGATGAGCAGGTGTGTAGATGTGTGTGAGTGTGTATCTGATGAGCAGGTGTGTAGATGTGTGTGAGTGGTATCTGATGAGCAGGTGTGTAGATGTGTGTGAGTGTGTATCTGATGAGCAGGTGTGTAGATGTGTGTGAGTGTGTATCTGATGAGCAGGTGTGTAGATGTGTGTGAGTGTGTATCTGATGAGCAGGTGTGTAGATGTGTGTGAGTGTGTATCTGATGAGCAGTGTGTAGATGTGTGTGAGTGTGTATCTGATGAGCAGGTGTGTAGATGTGTGTGAGTGTGTATCTGATGAGCAGGTGTGTAGATGTGTGTGAGTGTGTATCTGATGAGCAGGTGTGTAGATGTGTGTGAGTGTGTATCTGATGAGCAGGTGTGTAGATGTGTGTGAGTGTGTAACTGATGAGCAGGTGTGTAGATGTGTGTGAGTGTGTATCTGATGAGCAGTGTGTAGATGTGTGTGAGTGTGTATCTGATGAGCAGGTGTGTGAATGTGTGTGAGTGTGTATCTGATGAGCAGGTGTGTAGATGTGTGTGAGTGTGTATCTGATGAGCAGGTGTGTAGATGTGTGTGAGTGTGTATCTGATGAGCAGGTGTGTAGATGTGAGTGTGTATCTGATGAGCAGGTGTGTAGATGTGAGTGTGTATCTGATGAGCAGGTGTGTATCTGATGAGCAGGTGTGTATCTGATGAGCAGGTGTGTAGATGTGTGTGAGTGTGTAGATGTGTGTGAGTGTGTATGTGATGAGCAGGTGTGTAGATGTGTGTGAGTGTGTAGATGTGTGTGAGTGTGTAGATGTGTGTGAGTGTGTATCTGATGAGCAGGTGTGTAGATGTGAGTGTGTATCTGATGAGCAGGTGTGTATCTGATGAGCAGGTGTGTAGATGTGTGTGAGTGTGTATCTGATGAGCAGGTGTGTAGATGTGTGTGAGTGTGTATCTGATGAGCAGGTGTGTAGATGTGTGTGAGTGTGTATCTGATGAGCAGTGTGTAGATGTGTGTGAGTGTGTATCTGATGAGCAGGTGTGTAGATGTGAGTGTGTATCTGATGAGCAGGTGTGTAGATGTGAGTGTGTATCTGATGAGCAGGTGTGTATCTGATGAGCAGGTGTGTATCTGATGAGCAGGTGTGTAGATGTGTGTGAGTGTGTAGATGTGTGTGAGTGTGTATGTGATGAGCAGGTGTGTAGATGTGAGTGTGTATCTGATGAGCAGGTGTGTATCTGATGAGCAGGTGTGTAGATGTGTGTGAGTGTGTATCTGATGAGCAGGTGTGTAGATGTGTGTGAGTGTGTATCTGATGAGCAGGTGTGTATCTGATGAGCAGGTGTGTAGATGTGTGTGAGTGTGTAGATGTGTGTGAGTGTGTATGTGATGAGCAGGTGTGTAGATGTGTGTGAGTGTGTATGTGATGAGCAGGTGTGTAGATGTGTGTGAGTGTGTATCTGATGAGTGTGTAGATGTGTGTGAGGGTGTATCTGATGAGCAGGTGTGTAGGTGTGTGTGAGTGTGTATCTGATGACAGGTGTGTAGATGTGTGTGAGTGTGTAGATGTGTGTGAGTGTGTAGATGTGTGTGAGTGTGTATCTGATGAGCAGGTGTGTAGATGTGAGTGTGTATCTGATGAGCAGGTGTGTATCTGATGAGCAGGTGTGTAGATGTGTGTGAGTGTGTAGATGTGTGTGAGTGTGTATGTGATGAGCAGGTGTGTAGATGTGTGTGAGTGTGTATGTGATGAGCAGGTGTGTAGATGTGTGTGAGTGTGTATCTGATGAGTGTGTAGATGTGTGTGAGGGTGTATCTGATGAGCAGGTGTGTAGGTGTGTGTGAGTGTGTATCTGATGAGCAGGTGTGTAGATGTGTGTGAGTGTGTATCTGATGAGCAGGTGTGTAGGTGTGTGTGAGTGTGTATCTGATGAGCAGGTGTGTAGATGTGTAAGAGTGTGTATCTGATGAGCAGGTGTGTAGGTGTGTGTGAGTGTGTATCTGATGAGCAGGTGTAGATGTGTGTGAGTGTGTATCTGATGAGCAGGTGTGTAGATGTGTGTGAGTGTGTATCTGATGAGCAGGTGTGTAGATGTGTGTGAGTGTGTATCTGATGAGCAGGTGTGTGTGAGTGTGTTCTGATGAGCAGGTGTGTAGATGTGTGTGAGTGTGTATCTGATGAGCAGGTGTGTAGATGTGTGTGAGTGTGTATCTGATGAGCAGGTGTGTAGATGTGTGTGAGTGTGTATCTGATGAGCAGGTGTGTAGATGTGTGTGAGTGTGTATCTGATGAGCAGGTGTGTAGATGTGTGTGAGTGTGTATCTGATGAGCAGGTGTGTAGATGTGTGAGTGTGTATCTGATGAGCAGGTGTGTAGATGTGTGTGAGTGTGTATCTGATGAGCAGGTGTGTAGATGTGTGTGAGTGTGTATCTGATGAGCAGGTGTGTAGATGTGTGTGAGTGTGTATCTGATGAGCAGGTGTGTAGATGTGTGTGAGTGTGTATCTGATGAGCAGGTGTGTAGATGTGTGTGAGTGTGTATCTGATGAGCAGGTGTGTAGATGTGTGTGAGTGTGTATCTGATGAGCAGGTGTGTAGATGTGTGTGAGTGTGTATCTGATGAGCAGGTGTGTAGATGTGTGTGAGTGTGTATCTGATGAGCAGTGTGTGTAGATGTGTGTGAGTGTGTATCTGATGAGCAGGTGTGTAGATGTGTGTGAGTGTGTATCTGATGAGCAGGTGTGTAGATGTGTGTGAGTGTGTATCTGATGAGCAGGTGTGTAGATGTGTGTGAGTGTGTATCTGATGAGCAGGTGTGTAGATGTGTGAGTGTGTATCTGATGAGCAGGTGTGTAGATGTGTGTGAGTGTGTATCTGATGAGCAGGTGTGTAGATGTGTGTGAGTGTGTATCTGATGAGCAGGTGTGTAGATGTGTGTGAGTGTGTATCTGATGAGCAGGTGTGTAGATGTGTGTGAGTGTGTAACTGATGAGCAGGTGTGTAGATGTGTGTGAGTGTGTATCTGATGAGCAGGTGTGTAGATGTTGGTGAGTGTGTATCTGATGAGCAGGTGTGTAGATGTGTGTGAGTGTGTATCTGATGAGCAGGTGTGTGAATGTGTGTGTGAGTGTGTATCTGATGAGCAGGTGTGTAGATGTGTGTGAGTGTGTATCTGATGAGCAGGTGTGTAGATGTTGTAGTGTGTATCTGATGAGCAGGTGTGTAGATGTGAGTGGTATCTGATGAGCAGGTGTGTAGATGTTGAGTGTGTATCTGATGAGCAGGTGTGTATCTGATGAGCAGTGTGTTATCTGATGAGCAGGTGTGTAGATGGTGTGTGAGTGTGTAGATGTGTGTGAGTGTGTATGTGTGAGCAGGTGTGTCGATGTGTGTGAGTGTGTAGATGTGTGTGAGTGTGTAGATGTGGTGAGTGTGTATCTGATGAGCAGGTGTGTAGATGTGAGTGTGTATCTGATGAGCAGGTGTGTATCTGATGAGCAGGTGTGTAGATGTGTGTGAGTGTGTATCTGATGAGCAGGTGTGTAGATGTGTGTGAGTGTGTATCTGATGAGCAGTGTGTAGATGTGTGTGAGTGTGTATCTGATTAGCAGGTGTGTAGATGTTGTAGTGTGTATCTGATGAGCAGGTGTGTAGATGTGAGTGTGTATCTGATGAGCAGGTGTGTATCTGATGAGCAGGTGTTCTGATGAGCAGGTGTGTAGATGTGAGTGTGTAAGATGTGTGTGAGTGTGTATGTGATGAGCAGGTGTGTAGATGTGAGTGTGATCTGATGAGCAGGTGTGTAGCTGATGAGCAGGTGTGTAGATGTGTGTGAGTGTGTATCTGATGAGCAGGTGTGTAGATGTGTGTGAGTGTGTATCTGATGAGAGGTGTGTATCTGATGAGCAGGTGTGTAGATGTGTGTGAGTGTGTAGATGTGTGTGTGTGTATGTGATGAGCAGGTGTGTAGATGTGTGTGAGTGTGTTTGATGAGGACAGGTGTGTAGATGTGTTGGTGTGTATCTGATGAGTGTGTAGATGTGTGTGAGGGTGTATCTGATGAGCAGTGTGTGAGGTGTGTGGGTGTGTATCTTGATAGGTGTGTAGATGTGTGTGAGTGTGTAGATGTGTGTGAGTGTGTAGATGTGTGTGAGTGTGTATCTGATGAGCAGGTGTGTATCTGATGAGCAGGTGTGTAGATGTGTTGTGAGTGGTAGATGTGTGTGAGTGTGTATGTGATGAGCAGGTGTGTAGATGTGTGTGAGTGTGTATGTGATGAGCAGGTGTTTAGATGTGTGTGAGTGTGTATCTGATGAGTGTGTAGATGTGTGTGAGGGTGTATCTGATGAGCAGTGTGTAGGTGTGTGTGAGTGTATCTGTATGAGCAGGTGTGTAGGTGTGTGTGAGTGTTATCTGATGAGCGCAGGTGGTGTAGATGTGTGTGAGTGTGTATCTGATGAGCAGGTGTGTAGGTGTGTGTGAGTGTGTATCTGATGAGCAGGTGTGTAGATGTTGTGTGAGTGTGTATCTGAGCAGGTGTGTAGGTGTGTGTGAGTGTGTATCTGATGAGCAGTGTGTAGATGTGTGTGAGTGTGTATCTGATGAGCAGGTGTTTAGATGTGTGTGAGTGTGTATCTGATGAGCAGGTGTGTAGGTGTGTGTGAGTGTGTATCTGATGAGCAGGTGTGTAGATGTGTGTGAGTGTGTATCTGATGAGCAGGTGTGTAGATGTGTGTGAGTGTGTATCTGATGAGCAGGTGTGTAGATGTGTGTGAGTGTTATCTGATGAGCAGGTGTGTAGATGTGTGTGAGTGTGTATCTGATGAGCAGTGTGTAGATGTGTGTGAGTGTGTATCTGATGAGCAGGTGTGTAGATGTGTGTGAGTGTGTATCTGATTGCAGGTGTGTAGTGTGTGTGAGTGTGGTATCTGATGAGCAGGTGTGTAGATGTGTGTGAGTGTGTATCTGATGAGCAGGTGTGTAGATGTGTGGAGTGTGTATCTGATGACAGGTGTGTAGATGTGTGTGAGTGTGTATCTGATGAGCAGGTGTGTAGATGTTGTGTGAGTGTGTATCTGATGAGCAGGTGTGTAGTGTGTGTGAGTGTGTATCTGATGAGCGGTGTGTAGATGTGTGTGAGTGTGTATCTGATGAGCAGGTGTGTAGATGTGTGTGAGTGTGTATCTGATGAGGCAGGTGTGTAGATGTTAAAGCTTTGAGTAGTCGTTAAGACTAGAAAAGATATATCAATACACACATTTACATTTGTGTGTGTGTGTGAGACCAGGAAGTGATGTCCCTTGTGTTGTGTGTGGTGTCAGACAGGAAGTGGCATGTGGCGCACGTGAAGAAGTCCAACTGTTGGCCGGCTCCCCCCACGCGGGACCATCGCCCGCCGTGGGGGTCCAGGTCCTCTACAGGACGCGGGGACGTCAGTGAGGACAACGTCAACAACAACTTCCTGCTCATCTACGAGCTGCTGGACGGTACCTCTAGGTTACTCTGGACGCTTTATTTTGAAGGGCAGGACAGGAAGTTGTATTACCTCCAACAGGAAGTCGTCATCATTCTGCTGCTCTGTTGTTTTTTTAGGTTTTGATTTTTGTAAAAGTTGGACAAGAAATCAAAACCTGAAGAAAAGACAGCGCAGACAGGAGTCTCCAGGAAGCTGTCTGTCTCTCTACCTTCCTCTCTGCCTGTCTGTCTCTCTACCTGTCCTCTCCTGTCCTCGTCTCTCTCTCTCTCTCGTCTCTCTCTCTCTATCTACCTGTCCTCTGCCTGTCTGTCTATCTACCTGTCTCTCTGCCTGTCCAGTTATTAGTCAGCCCCGCAAGGTATGGACTTCCAGCTATTAGCCAGGCCCTTGGTGCTTCCTCATATTAATCCCAACAATGCTGCTGAATGACATCATTATTGTTTGCTAAAACACTGAGCCACGTGTGTGTGTGTGTGTTTGTGTGTGTGTGGTGTGTGTGTGTGTGTGTGTTGTGGGTGTGGTTTGTGTGTGTGTGTGTGTGTGTGTGTGTGTGTGTGTGTGGGCCAGGTGCTGATGAAGAGTTACCTGAGTGTAATTTCTGGATGAACAACGGATCGTCATCGACATTCAGGGCATGACAGTTCAGAGAGGGGGGCAAGAGGTCAGAGGTCACGCCCTATGACATCACCTGCTCACCTGTAGCTCCGTATGACATCACACTGCTCACCCTGTATCTCCGTATGACATCACACTGCTCACACCTGTGTCTCCGTATGACATCACACTGCTCACCTGTAGCTCCGTATGACTCACTATATATAATACATAAATCCCCCCCCCCTCCCCCACCCCCCCCCCCCCCATATAGAACTGTACTCTCCATCAGTGGTTAAGAACCAGCTTCATCCCCCCAGACGGAGACTAGGAACTCATGAGTGTCACACACACACACACACACCAATATATACACACACAAGATATATACACACACACACACACACACACACACACACCTCCTCCATTTCCTTGAAGAATAGATGGGGGACCGGAGCCAGTGGAGGTTCTGGTCTGTACAATAATCCCTTTCAGAGGGAGTTCAGGTGGGACGGTGTGGGCCAGCTCAGGTGAGTCCAGTCCCGACCCCTGAGCTCTAAGGAGGAGGAGGCTGGGAGACGTCTCGTGTTGGCCCTTCCAGTCGTCAGGGTAACAGCTGTTCGTCCAG
>NW_022603985.1:0-3408 GCF_008692095.1 Etheostoma spectabile | reverse complement strand
TCAGACGCGATCTATTACGGGCTGCCATTTCCTAAGTGTTGCCCCGGCGCGACCCCCCACTTTATCTGCTGCTGGTTATTTGCAGAGTGCACGCGGTCCATATGTTAGCCTAATAGTTGCTATAATTCTTTGTGTTTTATAAGAAGAGAGTGGATGCGTTTTAATGAAAGGCTGCCGGAGCAGCCGTGGCAGTGACACCCTAATGGCAGACGCCGGGGTATTTGCATAGAGATGAATCACGGCCTGACGTGACTTTTAAGATATGATGGAGGAGGTTATTATTGCTGCACTATGATACGTGTTAACAGGTTATTTTAGCGCGGCTAGTGCTAATAAAATGGAGAAGAAAAGAGCCGGGTGACGAGGGCAGAGTGTTTCACTGCCACAGTCTACTGAAGGTGCTCATTTAGTCATTACTTACCCCCCCCCCTGCCCCGCTCCACGGCTGCAGGAACAACAGCTGACTCCGTGATTAATCACACACGCTCGGCTCTTTATTCGGAGACACTGAAGCATCTCAAACCAACAACAAGCAAATCAGACGGAGATACCGCATCAGGCCGGTCATGTGTCACAGGGCAGAGAGGAAATAATACAGGGGCGGGTCTGGGGGGGGGGGATCTGGGGGGGGGGTCCTCGTCTGTGATCCCCCCTCGATTCTAGATTCAATTCAATTTTATTTATAGTGTCAATTCATAACAGTTATTTTAAGACACTTTACAGATAGACCAGGTCTAGTTAGCATGTTAGCATGCTAACAGCGGTCTAGACCTGCTCTATAATTTACAGATAGACCAGGTCCTGCTCTATCTGTAAATTATAGTCTACTATACTACTATGACCATATAAACTATGGTCTCACAATGTACAGAGCCACAGTTCTGGTAAATACAATCAGTAATACACTTCTATATATCCAGTGCCCCCCCCCCCCCAGAAGAAAACCATCCCTTGTTTGGAAACCAGTTTAATCTAAAACATAACAACCAGTGGACCTCAGGCGGACAGTTGGACCTCTAGGTATTTCTGAATCTGTCCCTCGAGTGTCCAAGTGTCTGGACCGGTCGTTCTATCTTAGCTGGAAAAGGACATCTTGTTTCTTGGATAGGCTCTGGTCTTGACCTGGGACCTGCTCTGGTCTTGACCTGGGACCTGCTCTGGTCTCGACCTGGGACCTGGGACCTGCTATGGTCTCGACCTGGGACCTGCTATGGTCTCGACCTGGGACCTGCTCTGGTCTCGACCTGGGACCTGGGACCTGCTCTGGTCTCGACCTGGGACCTGCTCTGGTCTCAACCTGGGATGACCTGGGACCTGCTCTGGTCTCGACCTGGGACCTGCTCTGGTCTCGACCTGGGACCTGCTATGGTCTCGACCTGGGACCTGCTCTGGTCTCGACCTGGGACCTGCTCTGGTCTCGACCTGGGACCTGCTATGGTCTCGACCTGGGACCTGCTATGGTCTCGACCTGGGCAACGGTTTCTGTCAGGCTCCACGTCATCTGTTCTTCAAGGAGATGGTGTGGAGTCCTAACAAACCCAGCTGTCTCCATCGAGGAGAAGACACTGAGGACAGAAGTCCTAGACTCTGAGAGGCATTGGAGATCTTATTATGAATAATTAATGTGAAAATCATTGGTTAAATGTAGTTTTTCCATTACATTGTTAACATGTCTACCTGTTAGCCTGTTAGCCTGCTAGCATGTCTACCTGTTAGCCTGTTAGCATGTCTACCTGTTGGTGTGTTAGCATGTCTACCTGTTAGCCCGCTAGCATGTCTACCTGTTAGCCTGTTAGCATGTCTACCTGTTAGTCTGTTAGCCTGCTAGCATGTCTACCTGTTAGCCTGTTAGCATGTCTACCTGTTGGTGTGTTAGCATGTCTACCTGTTGGTGTGTTAGCATGTCTACCTGTTAGCCCGCTAGCATGTCTACCTGTTAGCCTGTTAGCATGTCTACCTGTTAGTCTGTTAGCCTGCTAGCATGTCTACCTGTTAGCCTGTTAGCATGTCTACCTGTTGGTGTGTTAGCATGTCTACCTGTTGGTGTGTTAGCATGTCTACCTGTTAGCTTGTCTACCTGTTGGTGTGTTAGCATGTCTACCCGTTAGCATGTTAGCATGTCTACCTGTTGGTGTGTTAGCATGTCTACCTGTTGGTGTGTTAGCATGTCTACCTGTTAGCCTGTTAGCATGTCTACCTGTTGGTGTGTTAGCATGTCTACCTGTTAGCGTGTTAGCATGTCTACCTGTTGGTGTGTTAGCCTGTTAGCATGTGTACCTGTTAGCATGTGTACCTGTTGCCTGATCTCTGGATCTCTTCCTGTCTGTTAGCTGTGACTAATGCGTTAGCGTTAGCCGCCGTGGATAAAAGGCCCATTGACAGTTCGGCGTGTTCTACAAGAGATTACATGTGTTGGGGGGGTGGAGATTACAGCCAGAACATGTGTTGGGGGGGGGGGGGGGTTACAGCCAGGACATGTGTTGGTGGGGGGGGGGTTACAGCCAGGACATGTGTTGGGGGGGGGGGGGGGTAACAGCTTCTTATCTCCCAGAAACACGCCTGCAGTCCCGAGATAAGAGAGGAGGGGAGCCCAGTCCTCTCTCCTCCTCTTCCTCCCTCTTCCTCCTCTTTCTCCTCTTTCTCCTCTTCCTCCCTCTTCCTCCTCCTCCTTCTTCTCTTCCCCCTCTTTCTTTCTTCTTCTCTTCCTCCTGTTTTCTCTCTCCCCCCCCCCCCCTGAGTGACAATTGGGCCCATGTGAACTCGTGTTGATTTCTCCGTCTGCCGAGCAGCTTAATGACAACGTATGGGAATCACTGACCGTGTTAAAGCTGCAGGTGAGACACACCTGGGAGACACACCTGCAGCTGAAATAGGGAAAGAAAGGACCACACACACACACACACACACACTTTTGTGGCATTAGTAGTTTTTATCTGTGTTAAAAGGTTGTAACTGTTGCTTTTTCTCACCGTTAAACACTTTCTCTTAATTTCTATAATTTTTATAATTTCTATAATTTCTATAATTTCTATAATTTCTATAATTTTTATAATTTTTATAATTTTTATAATTATATATAACATCGGGTTTTTTTAATCATTTTTGTCGACATAACATCTAAAGTTGCTTGTTACTATTTTTCCTCTTTTTGCAGCGTTTTCGTGTATTTTTTTCTCCGCTTTTTTGACGTTTTTGTCGGTTTTCTTTCACGACTCAAACCACCGATTTCTACTCATTAAATTTCGTAACATTTAACAAACATTTAAGAAACATTAGAAACTTTAAGAAACATTTAAGAAACATTTTGGTAAAACATCGTTGACAAAAAACTGACAAAGGTAAAAAAAAAAAAAAGAGCTTTAAAAAATGTGTAAAAATGTGAAAAAGACATTTTGATTTTAACATAAA
>NW_022603984.1:0-3281 GCF_008692095.1 Etheostoma spectabile | reverse complement strand
TTTTTGTTGCTTTTTTTTAGATGTTTTTGTCTCATTTTATTCCTTTTTTTTGCCGATTTATTTGAACAATTTTTTTTTTTTTTCTTCTTCGATGTTTTTGTTGGTCTTTGACTCCTTTAAGGACTATTTAAACTTTTGTTATTTTTTACAATTTTTGTTGCTTTTCCGATGTTTTGACTTCTTCTTCGCTCTAGACTTTTTTTAACGATTGATTTTTTAAAAAAATTGTTTTTGTCATATTTTTTTGTACGGTTTTCCAAAAAAAAAGGTTTTTTTGTTGTTGCGTGTTACAGCCCGACTGATACAGGATATTTAAGGCAGATACTGGTACTAGTATTTGGATATTTAAATATCCGATATGCCGATATACGTTAGACTACCCGATGGTCCAGATGTCTTTACCCTCGTGTTTTCTTCCCGTCAAAATTGAAAAATTACACTTTTTTTTTTACAATTTTCATCAAAGTTTTAAACTTTTTCTGACATATTTGTTGCTTTTTCTGATGTTTTTGTCTTTTTTTTGACTCCCTAAATAGGGCTTCTTCTTTTTTTGGCAATTTATTTAAAAAAAAAAAAATTTCTAAAAAAAATAGGTTGTTTTTTTGGGCTTTTTCCCGATGTTTTTGTCGTCTTTTGACTCCTTCAATATATTTTCTTTTCAAATTTTTTTTTTTTATACAACACTGTCTTAAATTTCATTCATAATGGTCTTTAAAAATCTTTAATTAGCTGACGTATTTTTAAGTCTTACATAATTTTAAATTGGGGTTGTTTTGATAATCTTTCAGGTGTTTTTGTAGTTTTTTTGGCAGGTTTCATATTAACCGTATCCCAGTCTGTGATCCACCACAACATCCCCTGATGTAAAGACAATAGTAAAAATAATTTATTAAATCTGCTTTTTATATCTTGAAATTTGGCATAATGTCATGTGTTAGGTTTATTGACCATAAATTTAAAAAGGTGTTGAAAAAAGTGACAAAAACGTTTGAAAAAGTTCAAAAAGCATCGAAAAATAGTGACCATAATGTCAGGAAAAAAAACTAAAGTTGATTTTCAATTTTGACGGCTTACAGAAACCTGATGTTACATAAAAATGATCCGACACATTGAATTATTTCCACAGCTTCATATATAGAAATATGTATATAATATATTATTATTATATAGAACTAACCTGCTTTATAAAGGCTCCACGCCTCAGCCAGCGGATGCTTTTATCTTCAGTTTAATGTTTCCTCTCATAAGCCACTGCCTCCGTTTTTTGGGGTTTGCTGTTCCCAAAGTCGGAACTAGACTGGGGAAGAAGGTTTTTAGGTTTCCTGCACTTTCTGCATTAAATCTCCAGAGAAATTCAATAAATAAAGCAGAAAAACACATGTTAGGCTATCGCTGAATGAGTTTAAAGTGGAATCTCTAAATCCTTCATTCAACCCTTGTCTGGTATTCAGGTCAAATTGACCCATTTCTAATTTTCTAAGAAGAAAAATGGTCCAAGTTCCGTGTTTTCTACCTGTAAATCAGCGTCCTTTCCTTATTTCCTGAGATAAACACGTATTCCTGACTCAGAACATTATTCTGGATATGACACTTATGTTGTTTCCATAGTGGATTTTTAACATGAATTATAACTTATGACAAAAAACTAAACCCCACTTCCATGTTTAATAGTGTGCTAGTAGAGACTGATTACATTCCCTGAACATAGATGTTATCTCAGCTGTTGGAAATGGAGATAAAGACGATATTTGTTAATAGATTATGAAGGAAAATCTTATTTCAGAATTGTCTTTAAAACAGTTTGACCCGAGGGACACGAGAGGGTCCCGAAGGTGTAGACAACACGAGGGTTAAATGTCCTTTTTGGACCCTGTTACTGCTGCTCTGGGCAGGGTCCCCCTAATGAACGAGGTCTTTGACAAAACTAGGGAAGTGTTCCAGGCACGTCCAGCTGGGAGGCCTCGGGGGAAGACCCAGGACTAGGTGGAGGGACGTCCAGCTGGGAGGAGGCCTCGGGGAAGACCCAGGACTAGGTGGAGGGACGTCCAGCTGGGAGGAGGTCTCGGGGAAGACCCAGGACTAGGTGGGGGACGTCCAGCTGGGAGGAGGCCTCGGGGGAAGACCCAGGACTAGGTGGAGGGACGTCCAGCTGGGAGGAGGCCTCGGGGAAGACCCAGGACTAGGTGGAGGGACGTCCAGCTGGGAGGAGGTCTCGGGGAAGACCCAGGACTAGGTGGAGGGACGTCCAGCTGGGAGGAGGCCTCGGGGGAAGACCCAGGACTAGGTGGAGGGACGTCCAGCTGGGAGGAGGCCTCGGGGAAGACCCAGGACTAGGTGGAGGGACGTCCAGCTGGGAGGAGGCCTCGGGGAAGACCCAGGACTAGGTGGAGGGACGTCCAGCTGGGAGGAGGCCTCGGGGGAGACCCAGGACTAGGTGGAGGGACGTCCAGCTGGGAGGAGGCCTCGGGGGAAGACCCAGGACTAGGTGGAGGGACGTCCAGCTGGGAGGAGGCCTCGGGGGAGACCCAGGACTAGGTGGAGGGACGTCCAGCTGGGAGGAGGCCTCGGGGAAGACCCAGGACTAGGTGGAGGGACGTCCAGCTGGGAGGAGGCCTCGGGGAAGACCCAGGACTAGGTGGAGGGACGTCCAGCTGGGAGGAGGCCTCGGGAAGACCAGGACTAGGTGGAGGGACGTCCAGCTGGGAGGAGGCCTCGGGAAGACCAAGGACTAGGTGGAGGGACGTCCAGCTGGGGAGGAGGCTCGGGGAGACAAGGACTAGGTGGGAGGGACGTCCAGCTGGGAGGAGGCCTCGTGGAAGACCCAGGACTAGGTGGAGGGACGTCCAGCTGGGAGGAGGCCTCGGGGAAGACCCAGGACTAGGTGGAGGGACGTCCAGCTGGGAGGAGCCTCGGGGAAGACCCAGGACTAGGTGGAGGGACGTCCAGCTGGGAGGAGCCTCGGGGAAGACCCAGGACTAGGTGGAGGACGTCCAGCTGGGAGGATGCCTCGGGGAAGACCCAGGACTAGGTGGAGGGACGTCCAGCTGGGAGGAGGTCTCGGGGAAGACCAGGACTAGGTGGAGGGACGTCCAGCTGGGAGGAGGCCTCGGGGGAAGACCAGGACTAGGTGGAGGGACGTCCAGCTGGGAGGAGGCCTCGGGAAGACCAGGACTAGGTGGAGGGACGACCAGCTGGGAGGAGGCCTCGGGGAAGACCCAGGACTAGGTGGAGGGACGTCCAGCTGGGAGGAGGCTCGGGGAAGACCCAGGAATAGGTGGAGG
>NW_022603983.1:0-9905 GCF_008692095.1 Etheostoma spectabile | reverse complement strand
ATTACAGGGGTATCACACTTCTCACCTCCCTGGTACAGTCTACTCCAAGGTGCTGGAAAGGAGGGTTCGGCCGATAGTTGAACCTCGGATTGAAGAGGAACAATGCGGATGTCCATCCTGGTCGGGAACAACGGATCAGATCTTCACTCTCTAAGGATCCTGGAGGGACCCTGGGAGTCTGCCCAACCAGTCTACATGCGTTTTGTGGCCATCAGGGCCATCCAATCTCTGTATGACCAAAGCGAGAGCTGGGTCCGGGTTCTCGGCAGTAGGTCGGACTTGTTCCAGGCTCCTGGAGGGTTGGCCTCCCCCAGGGGCTGCACTTTGTCACCAATCCTGTTTGCAATATTTAAGGACAGGATATCGAGGCGTAGTCGGGGCGGGGAGGGGTTGCATGATAAGCGGATGAAGATGGATATTATGCATGTAATAAGTAGTTCTTACACATGTTATAAATGACAAATACAGTTATTACCCATGTTATAACTAAGTAGTTGTTGCAGTATCCCGGTCTAGATCCTGATGAGTTTCTTGACTCAGGACCTGAGATAGCTT
Organism: Etheostoma spectabile; assembly: GCF_008692095.1. Taxonomy (NCBI): domain Eukaryota; kingdom Metazoa; phylum Chordata; class Actinopteri; order Perciformes; family Percidae; genus Etheostoma; species Etheostoma spectabile. Next base: position 9,350 of record NW_022603983.1, on the reverse strand, counting down.
CATGCTAAGCTGCCACGCGGCGGTCAGGCTTACCGAGGATCATGGACTATTCTGGGGGGGTTAATCTATTCTGGGGGGTTAATCTGCCGCCGCAGCAGCAGGTTGCATTCTGGGAAGATCAGGAGCCGTTCCTGGTTCGTTATGTGGGTCGAACAACACGTTGAACATCAACACGTTGAACGTCATATGAACACATGTGGAATTATGGACTTAACAAAAAAGTAGAAATACCTGAAAACATGTTTTATATTCTAGTTTCTTCAGAGTACCCCCCCCCCCCCTGGTGTTCTCCCACTGAGCTTCATGAGGTAGTCCCTGAAATGGTCCCCCCCCCTCAGGTGGGCCTGGTCAGGGTTGATTAGTGGAGTTTCTTCCTTATTAATGGAGCTGGGACCATCAGAAGTCGGGTTGATACACAGCCGTCAGCCTATTGGACGACTGGTAGAATTCAGATTATGGCGAGAACCAATCAGCTAAGAGAAGAGAAACGAGGTCATCGTTACTTTAAGAAGTGGAGGGCAGTCGGTCCGGGAAACTGGGAAAACTCTGAATGTCCCCAAGTGGAGTCACAAAAACCATCAAGGTCTACAACGAAACTGGCTCACATGAGGACCTCCCCCCCCCCCAGCAAAGGAAGACCCAGAGTCCCCCCTTCCAGCAAAGGAAGACCCAGAGTCCCCCCTTCCAGTAAAGGAAGACCCAGAGTCCCCTCTGCTACTGAGGATAAGTTCCTCTGAGTCCCCGGCCTCGGAAATTACAGGTTACAGCAGCTCAGATTAGAGACCAGATGATACCACACAGAGATCTAGACCGGACTCTGGGATGTTATTTATCTCCCAGGTCTTTCATAAAGAGCATGTCTAGACCGGACTCTGGGATGTTATTTATCTCCCAGGTCTTTCATAAAGAGCAGGTCTAGACCGGACTCTGGGATGTTATTTATCTCCCAGGTCTTTCATAAAGAGCAGGTCTAGACCGGACTCTGGGATGTTATTTATCTCCCAGGTCTTTCATAAAGAGCAGGTCTAGACCGGACTCTGGGATGTTATTTATCTCCCAGGTCTTCCATAAAGAGCAGGTCTAGACCGGACTCTGGGATGTTATTTATCTCCCAGGTCTTTCCATAAAGAGCAGGTCTAGACCAGGACTCTGGGATGTTATTTATCTCCCAGGTCTTCCATAAAGAGCAGGTCTAGACCGGACTCTGGGATGTTATTTATCTCCTGGGTCTTTCATAAAGAGCAGGTCTAGACCAGGACTCTGGGATGTTATTTATCTCCCAGGTCTTTCATAAAGAGCAGGTCTAGACCAGGACTCTGGGATGTTATTTATCTCCCAGGTCTTTCATAAAGAGCAGGTCTCGACCGGACTCTGGGATGTTATTTATCTCCTGGGTCTTTCATAAAGAGCAGGTCTAGACCAGGACTCTGGGATGTTATTTATCTCCCAGGTCTTCCATAAAGAGCAGGTCTAGACCGGACTCTGGGATGTTATTTATCTCCTGGGTCTTTCATAAAGAGCAGGTCTAGACTGGACTCTGGGATGTTATTTATCTCCCAGGTTTTTCCATAAAGAGCAGGTCTAGACCGGACTCTGGGATGTTATTTATCTCCCAGGTCTTTCCATAAAGAGCAGGTCTAGACCGGACTCTGGGATGTTATTTATCTCCCAGGTCTTTCCATAAAGAGCAGGTCTAGACCAGGACTCTGGGATGTTATTTATCTCCCAGGTCTTTCATAAAGAGCAGGTCTAGACCAGGACTCTGGGATGTTATTTATCTCCCAGGTCTTCCATAAAGAGCAGGTCTAGACCGGGACTCTGGGATGTTATTTATCTCCTGGGTCTTTCATAAAGAGCAGGTCTCGACCGGACTCTGGGATGTTATTTATCTCCTGGGTCTTTCATAAAGAGCAGGTCTAGACCAGGACTCTGGGATGTTATTTATCTCCCAGGTCTTCCATAAAGAGCAGGTCTAGACCGGACTCTGGGATGTTATTTATCTCCCAAGTCTTCCATAAAGAGCAGGTCTAGACCGGACTCTGGGATGTTATTTATCTCCTGGGTCTTTCATAAAGAGCAGGTCTAGACCAGGACTCTGGGATGTTATTTATCTCCCAGGTCTTCCATAAAGAGCAGGTCTAGACCGGACTCTGGGATGTTATTTATCTCCCAAGTCTTCCATAAAGAGCAGGTCTAGACCGGACTCTGGGATGTTATTTATCTCCCAGGTCTTTCATAAAGAGCAGGTCTAGACCAGGACTCTGGGATGTTATTTACAGAAACCCAACATTTTTCACCATTTATAATCATATGTAATGAGCGTATGTTTGTGTCTTTGTGTGCCAGTCGGCGGACATGGCGGGGCTGAAGTACCTGACCACGGCCCTGCAGACCATAGAGGACCCCGAGAACCCCGAGTGTGAGAGCGACGGCTGGCTGCTGGAGAAAGGCGTGAAGGAGACGTTCGGGGAGCTGTTTGCCAAGCTGAAGACACTTGGGAAGAAAAACCAGGTGGACGAGGGCGGGGACGCAGCTGAGGCCGCCACCTGAGCGCCCCGCCCTCCAAAAGGACTGAGGTGTCCCCCCTCTCCCCAGACAACAGGAGAGGTCTGTACATACTAGGGCTGGGTACCGAGCTTCCATACTTTCTAGGCACTGACCGAGCTGCCTCCATGGCATCGAGTAAAGAAACAAGCCTTGTCATTCATTCCCAAAGCTCCAAATCATCACTCATCACTGACCAATCAGCAGCCTCCTTCCAACATCCAATAATCTTTGTGATTGGCTGGTTAATGCAGTGGCGTCGGCAGAAATATATTCCATAGTACGCATAAGGACCTTTTATTCAGGAGTGTCACGCAAAAGATAAGCCAAATACACACAGAAACACACACACACACACACACACACACACACACACACACAGAGTGTCGGCTAAACTGGTTCCGGTGCGTTTTCTGATCTAAAATCAACCAAAGTTTGGATAAAACGATCCACTTGGATGTGTGTTAGCGTTTTCTGGGGTGCAACGGGGGTTTACTTTGCTAACGGGTATCTTACTGTCTGATTTTTTATATATATATATATATATATATATATATATATATATATGTATATATAGTGTACTTTTGTTTTATCTGGACCTTGAGTCTGTAAATAAAGAAATATATATATATTGTTATATGCAGATGACACCCAGCTTTCTGTGTGTGTTTGTATATTTATATCATCTTCTGAACACCAGTAGTATATTGTTATATGCAGATGACACCCAGCTTTCTGTGTGTGTTTGTATATTTATATCATCTTCTGAACACCAGTAGTATATTGTTTTATGCAGATGACACCCAGCTTTCTGTGTGTTTGTATATTTATATCATCTTCTGAACACCAGTAGTATATTGTTATATGCAGATGACACCCAGCTTTCTGTGTGTGTTTGTATATTTATATAATCTTCTAAACACCAGTAGTATATTGTTATATGCAGATGACACCCAGCTTTCTGTGTGTGTTTGTATATTTATATCATCTTCTAAACACCAGTAGTATATTGTTATATGCAGATGACACCCAGTCCCAGGTCACATCTAGCTCTGGTAACAACAACAACAGAAATACTTGAACAAAGAATGTACGCAGGGTATGGACAGGACTACAGCGCCGGCGCCACTGGTCTAACGTCAGGGACATGCAGGAAAAATGCAGGAAATGATGTCACATCAGTGTAAAGGAGCTGAAGAATATGATTTGTTCCGTGATGTATAATGTTTTAATTTCCTTTATTAAAATGGATTTGAGGGGATTGGTGTCAAAAAAGTTCTGTTCAGTAACAGGTATTGAAGTCGCAGTATTGGTACCTGTATTGAAAATGTTTGATACCCAGTCCTAGTACATACGTAAAATACTACAACATAAATACTACACACATACACACACACACACACATGTTAAAAGTGAACAAGTCATTTAAAGTTGCTGTGAGTGTCGATATTTTCCAATTTTGTAAATATGTTGAACAGAGTTTATTTTTAAACAGGAGGAACAGAAACCTGCTGCTGTAAATAAAACATCTGGGTTGGGATTTCAAATTAAATGCAAATATTAAATTAATAATTAATTATTAAGTGTTACCTATATATATATATATATATATATATATATATATATATATATATATATATATAGGTAACACTTTCTATGACCCTAAGATCATTTTCTGTCTTAACATTCTGACTTTTATGTTAATTTATTTAATAAAATATTATTATATTATAAAAAAAGAATTTAAAATAATAATTAAAATTATAAGTCATTATAAAAAGCTTTATAACTGTTTGTAATGTATTACTAGTACGTTATACATGTATCATGGAAAGTGTTCCCAAAATATATATTTAAAATTTGAGGGACTCTTGCCAAACACGTTTATGAGAAAAATCGGTGAATGATCTATATCAGCTGACGTTTTGGTGTTCGCTCTCACACACCGAGTCTCGGTCGACCTCTGGTCTTTACCGTCGCTGGCTTACCTCTGACGCAGCTGGTTGCCATGGAAACAGATGGCCAAAACATCCCCAAAACTGGAGTGCTGCCTCCTGCTGGTCAGGACTGTTGCAGAACCGGTCCTGACCAGCAGGAGGCAGAGACAGAGGTAAGTACAGCGTACATACGCCAGTACTTTCTAACCATTCTTCAGTTTTTACGTCCGATGCACATCTTCTAACGTCTTTACTTTTACGTGTTTGGTTTTTTAAGGTTTGTCGATAAAACCGGGACCGATCCCAGCCTCAGTTTGGTCAGTGGAAGGAACGATAGCTAGCGCTAATGCTAACATCGGATTAGGGCTGGGGTCAAAACATTGAAGTTCCCATTCATCCATCTGTGAATGATTTCAATCCTGAGATGGGAAGATATTAATATCATATGAAACTTAATGATCAGAAATAACGCTCCAAACATGGGCCAAACTTCTTCCTCTCAAACTATCAACAACATCTTTAAACCAAAAATACAATGCAACCAATCAGAAATGAACAAAGTAAAATTAGAACAAATGTATCTATAGATATGTGTGTGTGTGTGTGTGTGTGTGTAAAGGATAAGTTTGAGAAGGAGCAGGTGGAGGCAAATAGCTTCTTTGGTCCTGCGCCTTATTTCCCAAAATCCTCCCATCACAAAGTTAATAGATATGTAAATACAGCATACAATCTTTCAGGTCTTACAAAAACTAACAAAAATAACAAGAATAACAATAGATCGGGGGGGGGGTCTGGCATGGCCATTTCTGTATTATCAGAGAATCTATTGATATTCAAGCTATATTGATATTGAATCCAACCAATCGGGAGCTTGTGAATGGGATCATGAGGAAATGAGTGGCGAGACCCAGCCCTGATCAGTGAGGTGGGGGGGGGGGGGTCCCATGGCGGCCCCATGGCGGTCCCATGGCGGCCATCTGGTTCCCTGTCGGAGCAACGCAGGAACCTTTTTTACTTCATAGACACACAGATGAGAGGTAACGTCACATCAGCCGGATAGAGTTTAAAGGTCAGCTTCAGTTCCTCGTCGTGATGTTTGTGTGTTTCTGGGTTTTGTTCTCTGTGGAAGGAGAGTTGTGATGTTTGTGTGTTTCTGGGTTTTGTTCTCTGTGGAAGGAGAGTTGTGATGTTTTCAGTTGTTGTGGGTCAGCTGGAGCTTGTAGTCGCTCTGCTGTGTGTAAGATAAAACCTATAAAGAGATTGTGACTGACACCAAACTGTCTGCCTTGTCTTTTATAACCTCAGCTTCTCCTGCACACGGTACGCACAATTCACAGTAGTGTGAAGTAGGAAAAAACTTATGAAAAGTTATATGTCGAAAAAATTGTAAAAAGTCATAGTATGGTATGTGAAAAAGTTTAAAAACATAGTATAGTATGTCGAAAAGTTATAAAAAATAGTATATGTACTGGCCAATTACAGGAGAGGAGCTGCCAGCAGAGGGCGCCACACAACAGTTATTATATTATTATTATTATTATATTATTATTAGATTATCTCCAGGGTCTGTGTATATATACTTTCCCTTTTTGCAGTATTTCCTCTTTTTGCAGTATTTTCCCCTTTTTGCAGTGCTTTTGTTAAGGGAGCGGAAGGAGGACCCAAATGCCGAGTAGCAGGGAACTTAACCAGGGTTTATTTCAAACAGTCCAACCAAGCACAGGGAACAAAACGAAATCTAAAAATCCACAATCCAAAAACGGGGGAAGGCGATGGCAAGGCAGGAAAAACTCCACAGGGAAAACTCCACAGGGAAAACTCCACAGGGAAAACTCCACAGGGAAACGGGAACAGGCAGCGGGCACAGTCGGCCAGGAGGGCAGACGAACAAGACAAACATTTCACGTAGACTGGCAAGGCTGGCAGGACGATCTGACACAAGACAAGAGGAACACTGGGGTTAAATACAAGAGGTAACAAGGTAATGGGGACAGGTGAGACACCAGGTGGATCACATTAGGGCGGGGCGGGACAATCAGACAAACAACGTGTAGCACGGAGTGGGTGAAAGGGACAAGGTGAGCTGGGCAGACACATGGAGAGGCACACAGAGGGACAGCATCAGTAAAGCAAGCAAAGAGACAAGCAACAAGACAGGGGACAGAACGAGAGAGACTAAACCACGGAGATGGACGGGGCAAGGAGACAAAACGAGGGGAACACAGACACAGGGACCGTGGAGAGAAACACACAAACAAACAGAAAAAGGGAGAGAGGAACAGAGACGCAGAGAACATGGTGACTCACGAACACAGGGAACGAAGACGGACCGAGGGAAGGGATTAGGAGTCGCAAAAGGATGCACGCGGGTGCCCAGGAGAGGGCGCACTAGGAGCACGAGGAGTACCAGAAAGCCCAGGAGAGGGCGCACTAGGAGCACGAGGAGTACCAGAAAGCCCAGGAGAGGGCGCACTAGGGACACTGGGAAGCCCACGGGGGGGGCGCACTAGGAGCACGAGGATTACCAAAAAGCCCACAGAGGGGCGCACTAGGAACACGAGGAGTACCAGAAAGCCCACAGAGGGGCGCACTAGGGACACTGGGAAGCCCACGGGGGGGGGACACTAGGAACACGAGGAGTACCAGAAAGCCCACGGGGGGGCGCACTAGGAACACGAGGAGTACCAGAAAGCCCACAGAGGGGCGCCTAGGGACACTGGGAAGCCCACGGGGGGGGACACTAGGAACACGAGGAGTACCAGAAAGCCCACGGGGGGACACTAGGAACACGAGGAGTACCAGAAAGCCCACGGGGGGGCGCACTAGGAACACGAGGAGTACCAGAAAGCCCACAGAGGGGCGCACTAGGGACACTGGGAAGCCCACGGGGGGGCGCACTAGGAAGACGAGGAGTACCAGAAAGCCCACAGAGGGGCGCACTAGGAACACGAGGAGTACCAGAAAGCCCACAGAGGGGCGCACTAGGGACACTGGGAAGCCCACGGGGGGGCACACTAGGGGACTCAAGAGGGGACCGGCCAGACTCGGAACAAACAGGTGGGACAGACGTGGACATAGAAGGGATGGATGGCATGGAGACAGGCGGATCGGGTACAGGGACAATTTGGGATGGAACGGACGGAGACGGTGAGACTACAGACGGACTGGTTGTGGATGCAAATTTGGATGGGGTGGACGTAGGGACAAGGAGGAAGATGGGGACAGAATGGTGACAGGGACAGAGACAGTGACCGGGACAGGGACAAAGACTGGAACAGAGACAAACACAGGGACTGAGACAAGCAAGGGGACAGACGAAGGCACAGGGACAAGCACGGGGACAGGGACACGAACAGGCACAGAGACAGGAACAGACACAGTGACGGGGACAAACACAGAGATAGGGACGGACACAAAACCAGGGAGACTAGGACTAGGAGAAGCTAGGACAAAGACAAACAAAATGAAGCTAGACAAGACAAGACAGGAAGCTGACTATCAAAAACAGGAAGCAGAACACACAGATACAGGGAAACATAAGACAGGATCCATAACACCAGACTAGGGAGAAAACCGGGACAAAAACACAGGGAAGGCCAAACGGGGAAAATAACCCCCAACAAAAACCCCAAACCACAACAGTACCCCCCCCCAAAGACAGATCCCAGATGTCAAAAAACAAAAACCCCAAACCACAACCGCTTTCCCTTTTTGCAGTACTTCCCCTTTTAGCAGTATTTCCCCCTTTTAGCAGTACTTTCCCCTTTTCGCAGTACTTTCCCCTTTTTGCAGTACTTCCCCTTTTTCCAGTATTTTCCCCTTTTAGCAGTACTTTCCCCTTTTCGCAGTACTTTCCCCTTTTTGCAGTACTTCCCCTTTTTCCAGTATTTTCCCCTTTTAGCAGTACTTTCCCCTTTTCGCAGTACTTTCCCCTTTTTGCAGTACTTCCCCTTTTTGCAGTATTTTCCCCTATTGGGAGTATTTTCCCCTTTTCGCAGTACTTTCCCCTTTTAGTACTTTCCCCTTTTTGCAGTATTTTTCCCTTTTTGCAGTATTTTCCCCTTTTAGTACTTTCCCCTTTTTGCAGTATTTCCCCCTTTTAGCAGTACTTTCCCCTTTTTGCAGTACTTTCCCCTTTTTGCAGTACTTCCCCTTTTTGCAGTACTTTTCCCTTTTTAGCAGTACTTCCACTTTTTGCAGTATTTTCCCCTATTGGGAGTATTTTCCCCTTTTCGCAGTACTTTCCCCTTTTTGCAGTACTTTCCCCTTTTAGCAGTTTTTTCCCTTTTTGCAGTACTTTGCCCTTTTTGCAGTATTTTCCCCTTTTAGCAGTACTTTCCCCTTTTAGCAGTACTTTCCCCTTTTAGCAGTACTTTCCCCTTTTAGCAGTATTTTCCCCTTTTAGCAGTACTTTCCCCTTTTTGCAGTATTTCCCCCTTTTTGCAGTACTTCCCCTTTTAGTACTTTCCCCTTTTTACAGTATTTTTCCCTTTTTACAGTATTTTTCCCTTTTTGCAGTATTTTCCCCTTTTAGTACTTTCCCCTTTTTGCAGTATTTTCCCTTTTTAGCAGTACTTTCCCCTTTTTGCAGTATTTTCCCCTATTGGGAGTATTTTCCCCTTTTCGCAGTACTTTCCCCTTTTAGCAGTTTTTTCCCCTTTTAGCAGTTTTTTCCCTTTTTGCAGTACTTTGCCCTTTTTGCAGTACTTTCCCCTTTTAGCAGTACTTTCCCCTTTTAGCAGTATTTTCCCCTTTTAGCAGTACTTTGCCCTTTTTGCAGTATTTCCCCCTTTAGCAGTACTTCCCCTTTTTGCAGTACTTTCCCCTTTTTGCAGTACTTTTCCTTTTTTAGCAGTACTTTCCCCTTTT
>NW_022603982.1:0-7803 GCF_008692095.1 Etheostoma spectabile | reverse complement strand
AAAGCAGACATGACCTAAACTAGAGCTGACCATTCCCTCTTTAGGTCTGACATTCCCAGTCTAGATATGACAATTCCCAGTCTAGAGTTAGCATTCGAAGTCTCGAGTTAAAACGTTCCCAGTTAAGAGCTGGCATTCCCAGTCTGGTTCATCACCTGACATTGTCTACGGAAGAAATTCCCAGGACTGTAACTGCAGGACGCCTGACGTTGCTCCAACATCTTACATGACCTAATGAACCTAATCAGTACGCAGAATTTACAGCATGACATTACGATAATTAACTTTTCCCGAAAAAACCCCTGGAGCCCCAAACGGACTGAATCAAAAACCTATTATCCAGCTCTCTTCCAATCACAACACTCCAAATTCCATCAATAGTAGTTTGGCAGACAGCGTGTTGCAGCAATTGTTGTTACAAATCATCCTCTGGACACACACACACGTATTCACACACACAGGCCCAGGCTGAAGCAATTTCAATTTAATGGTATTTTCACAATGTGGGAGCTTCATTCCACACTGTGTGTGTGTGTGTGTGTGTGTGTGTGTGTGTGTGTGTGTGTGTGTGTGTGCAGCAGCCACCTGCATCCCAGAGATGGATGAGAGGACCTAATTGAAGCCATGTGTAGACTCGGAGAATGCTCTAGTCTCTGCCGGTGATGAAGGAAAAGAGCAAGGCACAGTTGAATGTTTACCGTAATACACTTAAAAGAGGAACAAAGGATTAAGCCAAGCATGTAGCGCTGGCCTTTCCGTTATAGAGCTAACAATGAGCTATCATTCCCAGTATACTCCTGACATTCCCATTTATATTCCCATATATATCTGTATTAGCAGTCTAGAGCTGACTATTCCCAGTTTAGAGTTGTAATTTCCAGTCTAGATGTGTCAATTCCCAGTTAGTATTAGCAGTCTAGAGCTAAAACATTCCCAGTTTGGAGTGGGTATTCCCAGTCTAGAACTGACATTTCAAGTCTAGAGCTAAAACATTCCCAGTTTGGAGTGGGTATTCCCAGTCTAGAGCTGGCATTATAGAGTATAGAGCTAAAACATTCCCAGTTTGGAGTGGGTATTCCCAGTCGTTTAAATATGTAGAAATGTAAATCAGAACATTATGGATGTTACAGGGCTATTTGGTTTCTGTCGGTTTCTACCGCATTGCATTGTGGGATACGTATGCCGGCGTAGTCCAGTATTGCATACTGTGGTATCTGACCCGAAATAGTGTGCAATTCACATACTAATGTAGCTCAGCGTACGCTCTTTCAGGAAGACGTTATTTAATCAATGCTCTCTTCCTAAATGGATTCAGCTGCTGGAGGCGGTCACCTTCCTGCTTAACCAATCAGAATCATGCACAAATTGCAAGGGCCAATCACAGAGTCACAACCCTTAACCAAAGGTTAACGTTCTCAATTTAGATGCAACATACACTGATGCAGATCAGGTATTTGCTGTGTGGTGTGTTGTGGTGTGTTGTGTGGTGTGTTTGTGTGTGTGTGTGTGTGTGTGTGTGTGTGTGTGTGTGTGTCTGTCTGTCTGTCTGTCTGTCTGTCTGTCTGTGTGCGTGTGCATGTGTGTCTGTGTGTCTCTCCGTCCGTGTGCGTGTGTGTGCGTCCGGTGTGTCTGTGTGTCTAACCGTCCATGTGTGTATGTGTGTGTGTGTGTGTCAGTGTGTCTCTCCGTCTGTGTGTGGTGTGTGCGTGTGTGTGTCAGTGTGTCTCTCGTCTGTGTGTGTGTGTGTGCGTGTGTGTGTGTGTGTGTGTGTCAGTGTGTCTCTCCGTCTGTGTGTGTGTGTGCGTGTGTGTGTCAGTGTGTCTCTCCGTCTGTGTGTGGTGTGTGTGCGTGTGCATGTGTGTCTGTGTGTCTCTCCGTCCGTGTGCGTTGCATGTGCATGTGTGTCTGTGTCTCTCCGTCTGTGTGTGTGTGCGTGCGTGTGTGCGTGTGTGTGCGTCCGTGTATGTCTGTGTGTCTAACCGTCTGTGTGTGTGTGTGTGTGTGTGTGGGGTGCGTGTGTCTGTTTGTGTGTGTGTGTGCGTGTGTCTGTGTGTCTCTCCGTCCGTGTGTGTGTGTGTTTGTGTGTCTGTGTGTCTCTCCGTCCGTGTGTGTGTGTGTGTTTGTGTGTCTGTGTGTCTCTCCGTCCGTGTGGTGTGTGTGTGTGTGTGTGTTTGAGAGATCTCTCTGACTGCTGATGTCGTATCGTCTGCGTCACATTAACATTCACAACTTATTATTCCCAAGTTGCTTCCCAGTCTTTTATCTTTCTCTCTCTTCCTGTCAGGGATTTGAACTACAACAACCTGGCTGAGTTCCCCACGTCCGTCCGGTCCCTCGCTCACCTGAAGGAACTGTGAGTACTTGAATTTGTGCGTTTTTGACTCAAAACGACAACATTAATGCATTTAGATGAGACCAGCTCATGTTCAACAATCAGCATACAAAGCTCTTTCTTTGTTATCTCCTTGTTTCACATTCAATTCAATTCAATTTTATTTATAGTATCAATTCATAACAAGAGTTATCTGGAGACCCTTTACAGATAGAGCAGGTCTAGACCACACTCCAGAATTTACAAGGACCCAACAGGTCTAGTAGTTTCCTCCAGAGCAAGCAACAGGGCCACAGTGGAGAGGAAAAACTTCCTTTTAGGCAGAAACCTGGGACAGACCCAGACCCAGACCCAGACCCAGACCCGGGCACAGCAGGACGTAGCAGGACACAGCAGGACACAGCAGGACGTAGCAGGACGTAGCAGGATGTAGCAGGACGCAGCAGGATGTAGCAGGACACAGCAGGATGTAGCAGGACGTAGCAGGACGTAGCAGGATGTAGCAGGACGTAGCAGGACATAGCAGGACACAGCAGGATGTAGCAGGACACAGCAGGATGTAGCAGGACACTGCAGGATGTAGCAGGACAGCTGCAGGATGTAGCAGGGCACAGCAGGACACAGCAGGATGTAGCAGGACACAGCAGGATGTAGCAAGGCACAGCAGGATGTAGCAGGACGTAGCAGGATGTAGCAGGACACAGCAGGATGTAGCAGGGCAGAGCAAGACGTAGCAGGACGTGGCAGGACATAGCAGGACACAGCAGGATGTAGCAGGGCACAGCAGGATGTAGCAGGACACAGCAGGATGTAGCAGGATGTAGCAGGATGTAGCAGGACACAGCAGGATGTAGCAGGGCGTAGCAGGATGTAGCAGGACACAGCATGATGTAGCAGGACGTAGCAGGATGTAGCAGGATACAGCAGGATGTAGCAGGGCACAGCAGGACGTAGCAGGACGTAGCAGGACGTAGCAGGATGTAGTAGTCACAGCAGGACGTAGCAGGACGTAGCAGGATGTAGCAGGATCTAGCAGGGCACAGCAGGACGTAGCAGGACACAGCAGGATGTAGCAGGGCACAGCAGGACGTAGCAGGGCACAGCAGAACGTAGCAGGACACAGCAGGATGTAGCAGGACACAGCAGGATGTAGCAGGACACAGCAGGATGTAGCAGGACGTAGCAGGATGTAGCAGGACGTAGCAGGATGTAGCAGGACAGAGCAGGATGTAGCAGGGCACAGCAGGATGTAGCAGGACGTAGCAGGACGTAGCAGGATGTAGCAGGACACAGCAGGATGTAGCAGGGCACAGCAGGATGTAGCAGGACAGAGCAGGATGTAGCAGGATGTAGCAGGACGTAGCAGGACGTAGCAGGACGTAGCAGAACGCAGCAGGATGTAGCAGGACACAGCAGGATGTAGCAGGGCACAGCAGGACGTAGCAGGACGTAGCAGGACGTAGCAGGACGTAGCAGGACGTGTAGCGGAACCATGGCGACAGCTGCAAACAGTCCTGAACATAGATCCTAAATAATGGGCGTAGCCGTCACCATGCCATTTTGAAGCCTTGAGTTTGGGAATTTGGCCGTCGCCATCTTGTTTTTTTTGCACCCCGACATGTCGATTTTTTGGCTGAACCAGTGTTGTTTATAGTTGCAATATATATATATATATATGTATATATATATATATATATATATATGTATATATACACACACACACATGGGAAAAGTAACAACATTTACTGTGAATCAATCGTGATTTTGAATCGTATTTTGAATCGTACTCCCCTACTAATGAGGGATCAGGCATGAAGGAAGGAGGAAAACTAATTTCTAGTTCTGTTTCCTGTTTAGTGGTTTCCATAGCAACAACATCAAGTCCATCCCGGAGCACGCCTTCACGGGGAACCCCTCCCTCATCACCATGTGGGTACCCCTGACTCATATGTCGTATACAGTTGGATAAGGAGAGGATTCCACATCATTGTTAAAGAGACTGCCTGTGATTATGACTTTTTATTTAGAGCTTTTAATTCATGCTCTTTTCATATTTTGGGAAAACTTCAATCAATCAATCAATCAAACTTTATTTCTAGAGCCAGGGAATAAAAATGTGTTTTAAGTCGCGATTTAAAAACCGGAAGGCCGGGGGCCAGTCTGACATGTAGAGGCAGCTCATTCCCACAGTCTCGGGGCCAGTCTGACATGTAGAGGCAGCTCATTCCACAGTCTCGGGGCCAGTCTGACATGTAGAGGCAGCTCATCTACAGTCCGGGGCCATCTGACATGTAGAGGCAGCTCATTCCACAGTCGCTGGCCAGTTTGACATGTAGAGGCAACTCATTCCACAGTCTCGGGGCCAGTTTGACATGTAAGGCAACTCATTCCACAGTCTCGGGGCCAGTCTGACATGTAGAGGCAACTCATTCCACAGTCTCGGGGCCAGTCTGACATGTAGAGGCAGCTCATTCCCCAGTCTCGGCCAGTCTGACATGTAGAGCAGCTCATTCCCCAGTCTCTCGGGGCCAGTCTGACATGTAGAGGCAGCTCATTCCACAGTCTCGGGGCCAGTTTGACATGTAGAGGCAACTCATTCCACAGTCTCGGGGCCAGTCTGACATGTAGAGGCAGCTCATTCCACAGTCTCGGGCCATTTTGACATGTAGAGGCAGCTCATTCCACAGTCTCGGGGCCAGTCTGACATGTATAGGCAGCTCATTCCACAGTCTCGGGGCCAGTTTGACATGTAGAGGCAACTCATTCCACAGTCTCGGGGCCAGTCTGACATGTAGAGGCAGCTCATTCCACAGTCTCGGGCCATTTGACATGTAGAGGCAACTCATTCCACAGTCTCGGGCCAGTCTGACATGTAGAGGCAACTCATTCCACAGTCTCGGGGCCAGTTTGACATGTAGAGGCAGCTCATTCCACAGTCTCGGGGCCAGTTTGACATGTAGAGGCAACTCATTCCACAGTCTCGGGGCCAGTTTGACATGTAGAGGCAACTCATTCCACAGTCTCAGGGCCAGTCTGACATGTAGAGGCAACTCATTCCACAGTCTCGGGGCCAGTTTGACATGAAGAGGCAACTCATTCCCCAGTCTCGGGGCCAGTCTGACATGTAGAGGCAGCTCATTCCACAGTCTCGGGGCCAGTTTGACATGTAGAGGCAGCTCATTCCACAGTCTCGGGGCCAGTCTGACATGTAGAGGCAGCTCATTCCACAGTCTCGGGGCCAGTTTGACATGTAGAGGCAACTCATTCCACAGTCTCGGGGCCAGTCTGACATGTAGAGGCAGCTCATTCCACAGTCTCGGGGCCAGTTTGACATGTAGAGGCAACTCATTCCACAGTCTCGGGGCCAGTCTGACATGTAGAGGCAACTCATTCCACAGTCTCGGGGCCAGTTTGACATGTAGAGGCAACTCATTCCACAGTCTCGGGGCCAGTCTGACATGTAGAGGCAGCTCATTCCACAGTCTCGGGGCCAGTTTGACATGTAGAGGCAACTCATTCCACAGTCTCGGGGCCAGTCTGACATGTAGAGGCAACTCATTCCACAGTCTCGGGGCCAGTTTGACATGTAGAGGCAGCTCATTCCACAGTCTCGGGGCCAGTCTGACATGTAGAGGCAACTCATTCCACAGTCTCGGGGCCAGTTTGACATGTAGAGGCAGCTCATTTCACAGTCTCGGGGCCAGTCTGACATGTAGAGGCAGCTCATTCCACAGTCTCGGGGCCAGTCTGACATTTAGAGGCAGCTCATTCCAAAGTCTCGGGGCTGCGGCTGAGAAAGCCCGATCCCCTCTGCTCTTCAGCCGTGTTTTAGGGGCAACAAGAAGAGACTGCTTTGCAGACCTTAAAGATCTTGACGGAGCACGTGGCTTCAACAGCTCAGTTATGTAGACGGGAGCTAGTTCATGGAGGGCTTTAAAAACAACCAATAAAATCTTAAAATCAATCCTAAAATGTATATTTTTCCTTCTTTGTTTTCATTGATCAGGGGTCCGAGCCCGAGGGGGCTGGGAGCCCGTGTGTGAAAGCCAATGGGAAAACATTGGCACATCTCAGCGAAATGAGTCGACACCAATCTTGTTTGGTCTTGAGACTCCAAATTTGGTGAAGGTCGGCCCTTAGGGGGGCACTATAGGCCAGGTAGACCCGATTTTGCCTTTAGATTAGATTAGATTAGATGATACTTTATTCATCCCACAGCGGGGAAATTCCCTTGTTACAGCAGCATTTTCTACAATAAAAGCGAAAAACAAACAAACCAGTAAACACACACGAAAAACAGGCAAACAGACAATGAGCAGAAGGTAGACTGCTCAGTTATGTAGACGGGAGCTAGTCCATGGAGGGCTTTAAAAACAAACAATAAAATCTTAAAATCAACCCTAAAAGGCAACTGGGAGCCAGTGGAGAGAGGCAGGGACCGGGGCGATGTGATCTCGCCTACGAGTCCCGGTGAGGAGACGAGCGGCAGCGTTTTGAACCAGCTGTAGTCGGACAGAGGACTCTGGAGAGCTGTTGTTGTTGTTGTTGGCGGCCCATACCCTGGTAGGGGTGACGGGCAGTAAGTAAGTAGTCGAGAGAGGGAGGCCTGGCTAACTCCTACATACAGAGCATTACAATAGTCAATAGTTGTAATAAAAGCATGTATGACCCTCTCAAAGTCTGTGAAGGATAAAAAGGCCTTAAGCTTGGTAAGGAGCCTCAGTTGAAAGAAACTTGCTTTCACAACAGCTTCCCCCTACATAAGAAAAGCTGATAATAAAGCTGTGATGCTCCGACAATGCAAGGGCGTAAATCTGGGTTCAACCAGGCGGTTGACATCTTACCTCAATGTTAAGTGTTGCGCGGAGGGTGTGACTTTATATTCAAGTCCATTTAAAATGCATTTGCAAAAATTTCATGAGTTTTAAAATGGGATATTTTCCCAGATTAAACCTGTTGGTGTGTAAAACTGGACACAGAGTCTGATAAATCTGGAACAAAACACACAACTTTGACTTTATTGTCATTCAGCTGCACATTCACATGTAGAGTTGAGCGAGATTTCAATGCAGGCTCCGAAAAAAGAAAAGACACAGAAGAGGAGTAAAAAGAGAAACGGCATAAATATAAGTACGTCCAATATAAAGTATCTGCAATATAAAAATAAAAAATCCATTATTATAAGACAAATATGTGACAAGTGCAAATATCAACCGCAGCCGGATGTATTGGAGTGTAATGAATAATATAAATGAACTTCTGTTAATAGGTAATGAGAGTGTTGCCGTGTGTTGTTGTGCATTGAAGCCGTTTGTGTGTTTGTGTTTTCTAGATTTTTCTACGACAACCCGATCCAGTCTGTTGGCCGGTCCGCCTTCCAGAACCTCCCGGAGCTACGAACTCTGTGAAAACCTGCAGCCTCTATCTATCTATCCATCCATCCATCCATCTATCTATCTATCTATCTATCT
>NW_022603981.1:0-6152 GCF_008692095.1 Etheostoma spectabile | reverse complement strand
TTTTCAGCTGATTTCTGATCTGTTAGTTTCATCAAACTGGAAAATGGGTTAAAATGAGTTTAGGTTAGGGGGGTTAAGATTAGGGTGTTAGGTTTTGGTGGTTTAGGGTTAATGAAATGCAGCTCTGAGACAGAGGGAGACAGGACTGAAGGGGATCTGTTAGCGTGAGGACAGTTAATGACTCATTTAATATTACTGACACTCTCTTATTATTCAGATTTAAAACACAACTCATGAAAGAATCTGAAGTCTCTGATGTTTAATCTGTACTTCAGTAAAAGTACCAGTACACGCTACCAAAGTACTGCGTTAGTATACGTTCTGCTGTGAAGATGTTACCGGTCGGCATTAACGTTGTAAAGGTTACCACACACAATACATAGGAATCATATATATGCTAGTAAATAATAACAATGAACCGTTATTAAGTCCATTATATTAATGCAGTGTAACTGTACCATGTAAATACTGCACCTAAAATACAACCGTGGGCGAGGACGTTCAACAATCGCCATTTTGAATCAACAGCCAGGTGTAACCTAGGTAACAGGAGAAGAACACAAACAACAAAACCACTAGCGACTTTTAGTACAAAACTAAAGTAACGAGCAGAGTAAAATGTAAGGAGTAGAAAGTACCGATATTCGTGTTTAATGTAAGGAGTAAAAGTAAAAATAAATAGTAAAGTAAAAATATCTGAAAAATCTACTTGTTCTCATCTCAGTTGAACTTTGAACTAAAATGCCCCAAAAATAATCTTAAGGTTTAAAGAAGTTAACTGAAGGAGTTTTTAGAAGGTGAAGAGGTCCAATGAGTTCAACATTGTGCAGTAAAATCTTTTTTATGAGATTACATAAAACTTTATTGATCCTCAGAGAACAAAGGTCGTCCCTTGCTGTAGCACAAATACTTAAAATGTAAGTAACGAAATGCTGAAAAGAGTCCAAAATAAACACATTACAAGAATATTTTACCATCTACAATAATACACCAATAACTACACCTTATCATGTTAACATAATAATGCTTACTTACTTAGTTTGTATTCAGATAGTTATATTATAGAAAGATAATCTGGTATCTAATGTAATAAAACAGCACAACATGGTAGTAAATGGCACATTGGAGTTTTATCTTTTATAGGCCGACAGTAACAGAGGTGATGTCTCCCAGCAGGTGTGGACTCTGCTATGAGTCAGTGTGAGGACAGAGAGAAGGGACCCCCTCCCTCTAAACCCACTCTGTGGGGGGACCATGACAGCCAGACCAAAGCTCAGAGGTGAGATGATGATGGACTCTTCTCCATGTTAGAGCTCAGCACTCACATCACTCCTCCATCAGGATTCCCTCTCAATATCTAGTTAATAAGAACTTCTTACTGGAATACGCAGCAAAGAGACAACCACTGCTTATCTACTGAGATGAGATGCCATCTTTCATCACATTACATTTTGGTGAATAGTAACTCATCCACGGTCTTTGTTTGTATCAGGATGCAGCAGCAGAAACCTGGACCTGGACCCAGCTGTGTGGCCATGAAGAGTGACTGGTCTATGGGTCGTCTTATTACCTTTAAAGATGGACAAGCTGTTGAAAGGTAAGACTTTCAAAGTGAACTTTATTTTATAATTCGTCCCGGGACTTTCGGATGGAGCGGCCTTTCATGAGAGCATGTGGAGAACGCACATAGAAACTTATTTTGGAAGTCATTTTAATTAATTAATTAATAATAGTAGCAATAGTAACACTACAAAAAGAGACCAAAACAAGCCAACGCTACGTTATACAGCCCTGCACACTGGACTTGAACCTTCCACTGTATCTTTGCTGGTTCCTCGTGCTCCATACTCCTCCTGCCTGTCCTCCTCCTCTTCATCATTTTCCTCCTCATCACCACCATGACTGGACTTAACTAATTACAATAGTAATAATCCACTTAAATACGTTTCATACTGTATTTACATACAAAATAAAATACTTGTAAACTTGTTAGTTTAAGAGGTCATTGTTATAATATTATAATAAATATATATTCTTTCTGAAACTGGACATTGAAATAGGACGGCTGGTTCGGCCTGGGATGGACCGTTCGTTCAGGAAATCTCCTGAAACCTCCAATGGCCAGTCCGCCCTTGGTGGCCTTCTTGAATCATGGGGGGACTACAGACTGGAGCAGTGAGAGGTTAAAAATGTCTATGAAGACATCTTCCTGTTGATCTGCAGACACCTTAAGAGCTTGGCCATCAGGTCCAGGTTACCTGAGACCTGCAGGTTTCCTCTTGTAGTCTGTGATGGTTCTTAGTCCAGACCCCATGTTCCTAGTGTTGGAGCCCTGGTAGTTAGAGTCCACAGTAATCCTATATTATCTCGTTGCCTTTAGTCTCGAATTGCCAGACCAAAGCAACAAAAACCTAATCCTAGTCCTGAACCAAATAACACTCCTTAAGAGCCCCAGTTGCCATTGTGTCATCATCAGGACTGTGAACAGATCATTAAATGTTCTTAAACTTGATGTTTTCTCTACAGAGTTCACCAGGAGAGCTCAGAGGGCCTCGGTGGTCAGTCTGACCTGCAGCAGCAAACAGACCTGGACTCCATATTTATGGTGTGTACATATTAAAAGAATATTTTCATTATTATCTACAGATTAAATGATGAACTACCATTCAGATCCCAATAGTCTCCATACTGCTCTTTTCAAAGCAGCAGGCCTTCAGACTGAGAGATGAATCACATGTTGAGTTCTTTAAACTAAATGTTGACTTTATCATTCTGGTCCAGCTGCTGGAGGAGAACATCCTCACTTTTATAAAGAACGAGCTGAAGAAGATTCAGAAGGTTCTATGTCCAAATTACCCAGAATTCTTAGAGAGTCAGAGGGAGGATGAGGAGGTTTTGGAGGGTGAGGATGAAGAGCAGAGGAGGAGCAGCAGAGAAGCATTTCTGAAGATCACACTGCACTTCCTGAGGAGAATGAAGCAGGAGGAGCTGGCTGACCGTCTGCAGAGTAGTAAGAGGATTTTAACACATTTAAAAATGGGACATTTATTAAGGTCTGAAAAAATGCACTAAAATATATACTTATTATTTGAATGTTGAAATATGTTCTTTGACTTATTGATTTTTCTTGTTGTGTTTTCATTCAGGAAGTTATTCTGGAGTCTGTCAGCGTAAACTCAAGACTAACCAGAAGATAAAGTTCCAGTGTGTGTTTGAGGGGATTGCTAAAGCAGGAAACCCAACCGTTCTGTATCAGATGTTCACAGAGATCTACATCATGGAGGGAGGGGCTGCAGGGGTCAATGAAGAACATGAGGTCAGACAGATTGAAACAGCATCCAGGAAACCAGACAGACCAGAAACAATAATCAGATGTGAAGACATCTTTAAAGCCCCACCTGGAAGAGACGAACCAATCAGAACCATGATGACAAAGGGAGTGGCTGGCATCGGGAAAACAGTCTTAACACAGAAGTTCACTCTGGACTGGGCTGAAGGCAAAGCCCACCAGGACATCCAGTTCATATTCCCATTCACCTTCAGAGAGCTGAATGTGCTGAAAGAGAGAAAGTTCAGCTTGGTGGAACTTGTTGATTACTTCTTCAGTGAAACCAAAGAAGCGGGAATCAGCAGGTTTGAAGAGGACCAGGTTGTCTTCATCTTTGACGGTCTGGATGAGTGTCGACTTCCTCTGGACTTCCACAACACTGAGATCCTGACTGATGTTACAGAGTCCACCTCAGTGGGTGTGCTGCTGACAAACCTCATCAGGGGGAATCTGCTTCCCTCTGCTCGCCTCTGGATAACCACAAGACCTGCAGCAGCCAATCAGATCCCTGCTGAGTATGTTGACATGGTGACAGAGGTCAGAGGATTCACTGACCCACAGAAGGAGGATTATTTCAGTAAGAGATACAGAGACAAGAAGCAGGCCAGCAGAATCATCTCCCACATCAAGACATCACGAAGCCTCCACATCATGTGCCACATCCCAGTCTTCTGCTGGATCACTGCTACAGTTCTGGAGAAGGTGTTGGAGACCAGAGAGGGAGGAGAGCTGCCCAAGACCCTGACTGAGATGTACATCCACTTCCTGGTGGTTCAGTCCAAACTGAAGAACATCAAGTACGATGGAGGATCTGGGACCGATTCAAACTGGAATAAAAAGACAAAGAAGATGATCAAGTCTCTGGGAAAACTGGCTTTTGAGCAGCTGCAGAAAGGCAACCTGATCTTCTATGAATCAGACCTGACAGAGTGTGGCATCGATATCAGAGCAGCATCAGTGTACTCAGGAGTGTTCACACAGATCTTTAAAGAGGAGAGTGGACTGTACCAGGACAAGGTGTTCTGCTTCGTCCATCTGAGTGTTCAGGAGTTCCTGGCTGCTCTTCATGTCCATCTGACCTTCACCAACTCTGGAGTCAACCTGCTGGCAGAAGAACAAACAACCTCCTGGCTTCCTAGAGTCTTCAGAGAAACCAATAAAATAAAACATCTTCATCAGAGTGCTGTAGACAAGGCCTTACAGAGTCCAAATGGACACCTGGACTTGTTCCTCCGCTTCCTCCTGGGTATTTCACTGCATACCAATCAGAGACACCTACAAGGTCTGATGACCTATGCTGGAAGTAGCTCACAGACCAATCAGGAAACAGTTGAGTACATCAAGACGAAGATCAGTGAGAGTCTGTCTGCAGAGAGAAGCATCAATCTGTTCCACTGTCTGAATGAACTGAATGATGGTTCTCTAGTGGAGGAGATCCAACAGTCCCTGAGTTCAGGAAGTCTCTCCACAGATAAACTGTCTCCTGCTCAGTGGTCAGCTCTGGTCTTCATCTTACTGTCATCAGCAGAAGATCTGGACGTGTTTGACCTGAAGAAATACTCTGCTTCAGAGGAGGCTCTTCTGAGGCTGCTGCCAGTGGTCAAAGCCTCCAACAAAGCTCTGTACGTGCACACACAACTATCCAGATTAAATGCAGGTTTTTATTCAATTAGAATTTGTTTATGTTTGCTTGAAGCTGTATTCTTATGCATTGTTGATTTTTTTTCAGGCTGAGTGGCTGTACATTGTCAGAGAGAAGCTGTGAAGCTCTGTCCTCAGTTCTCAGCTCCCAGTCCTCTAGTCTGAGAGACCTGGACCTGAGTAACAACAACCTGCAGGATTCAGGAGTGGAGCTGGTATTGTCTGGACTGAAGAGTACACACTGCAGACTGGAAACTCTCAGGTTGGTGTTCAGCTATTTGAAAATTATGAAATGAACCTGAACAATGTTTCCCACATATTACAAAGCAATATTTGGAGCGCGGTGTCTGACCGGGGTGTGGGGGGGAATACTTTTTTTCCTAAGAACTTCATATCAATAAATGAGGAGGACACGCTGTTGGATGCTGTCCAGAAAATACTTTTTAATACTTATCTGGATTAAAGCAGCTAAAAGCAGCTAAGAGCAGCTAAGAGCTAAGAGGCTCCAACAGATTCGATGCCGCACGGACCGCTACAGAAAGTCTTTCTACTACTGCACTAATGCAACCTGCACAATTGGTTTATTTACATTTATTTACATTTAGCATATTATTAAGCAGTTGCACATTTTTGTCTTCGCATCCTGTACATATTCAAATATTTTTTATTTTATTCATATTATTATTTCATTTATATTGTATGTATGTATATTTTTCCTAGTATTTCATTTATATTTATATTTGTGCTTTGTGACTGATCTTGCTGCTGCAACACCGTTTTTCTTGGGATCAATAAACATCTATCTATCTATATATCTATCTATCTAAACATTTAGTGTAAGAGAACAAATATGACATAACATTATCTATAATAAGTTTATTTGATTCACAGCTGCTACATAGTGTTTTGACCTCGACAACCCAACTACATTTTACCGCAAACATGAGGCTAGTTAACTTTCTAAAGCAGGTGCAATGGCTTGTTTGGTAAGAGTCGGATCGGGACTCCAACAATAACACACTGACAACATTGTATTCATATAATCTGAGCTCCGGTGGCGTCTCTTCCCCCGGGCAGGAACACAGCTTCACCTCACTGCTGCACCGGTCCTGCTGATCCAGATGGGACCAGCCAAAGACAGAGTGGTGATAGGGAGGATCTTCCATGTAGTCCAGAAGGAACT
>NW_022603980.1:0-4603 GCF_008692095.1 Etheostoma spectabile | reverse complement strand
TTTCTGTCTGTCTTTCTGTCTGTCGTTCTTTCTTTCTGTCTCTTTCTGTCTGTCTTTCTGTCTGTCTTTCTTTCTTTCTTTCTGTCTCTTTCTGTCTCAGTTTTTCTGTCTGTCTTTCTGTCTGTCGTTCTTTCTTTCTGTCTCTTTCTGTCTCAGTTTTTCTGTCTGTCTTTCTGTCTGTCGTTCTTTCTTTCTGTCTCTTATTCTCTCCTTCTGTCTGTCTTGCTGTCTCTCACTTTCTGTCTCTTTCTCTCTCCTTCTGTCTGTCTTGCTGTCTCTCTCTTTCTGTCTCTTTCTCTCTCCTTCTGTCTGTCTTGCTGTCTCTCTCTTTCTGTCTCTTTCTCTCTCCTTCTGTCTGTCTTTCTGTCTCTTTCTGTCTGTCTTTCTGTCTGTCGTTCTTTCTTTCTGACTCCGTCTTTCTGTCTGTCTTTCTGTCCCTTTTTGTGACATATTATACAAATGTCCAATCTGTCATTTGATGCCTTTTACATTATGTTGAGGTCAGGAGATTGTGAAGGCCATGGCAAAACCTGCAGTTTACGCCTCTGGCTGTACTCCCCCGTGGGTTTTGAGGTGTGTTTAGGATCATTGTCCATTTGTAGAAGCCGTCCTCTCTTTAACTTCAGCTTTTTCACAGATGGCATCAAGTTAGCGTCCAAAATTTGGGATGGTCAGATGAATCTAGAAAACAGGGGGCCCAAACTTCTGCAGACGCCATTTTTTTGTGTCTTTCTGTCTCTTTGTCGGTCGTTCTTTCTGTCTCCGTCTTTCTGTCTCTTTCTTTCTGTCTCCGTCTTTCTGTCTGTCTGTCTTTCTGTCTCCGTCTTTCTATTTGTCTTTCTGTCTCGTCTTTCTGTCTGTTTTTCTGTCTCCGTCTTTCTGTCTTTCTGTCTCCGTCTTTCTGTCTGTCTGTCTTTCTGTCTCCGTCTTTCTGTCGGTCTGTCTTTCTGTCGGTCTGTCTTTCTGTCTCCGTCTTTCTGTCTGTCTGTCTTTCTGTCTCCGTCTTTCTGTCTCTGTCTGTCTGTGTCTGTCTGTCCTTCTTTCTGTCTGTCTGTCTTTCTGTTGGTCTGTCTTTCTGTCTCCATCTTTCTGTCTTTCTGTCTCCGTCTTTCTGTCTCTGTCCGTCTGTGTCTGTCTGTCTTTCTGTCGGTCTGTCTTTCTGTCTCCGTCTTTCTGTCTGTCTTTCTGTCTCCGTCTTTCTGTCTGTCTGTGTCTGTCTGTCCTTCTTTCTGTCTCTGTCTTTCTGTTGTTCTTTTTTGTCTCCGTTTTCTGTCTCCGTCTTTCTGTCTTTCTGTCTCCGTCTTTCTGTCTGTCTGTCTTTCTGTCTCCGTCTTTCTGTCTGTCTGTCTTTCTGTCGGTCTGTCTTTCTGTCTCCGTCTTTCTGTCTGTCTGTCTTTCTGTCTCCGTCTTTCTGTCTTTCTGTCTGTCCTTCTTTCTGTCTGTCTGTCTTTCCGTCTGCTTGTCTTTCTGTATCCGTCTTTCTGTCTTTCTGTCGGTCTGTCTTTCTGTCTCCGTCTTTCTGTCTGTCTGTCTGTCTGTCTGTCTTTCTGTCGGTCTGTCTTTCTGTCTCCGTCTTTCTGTCTGTCTGTCTTTCTGTCGGTCTGTCTTTCTGTCTCCGTCTTTCTGTCTGTCTGTCTTTCTGTCTCCGTCTTTCTGTCTCTGTCTGTCTGTCCTTCTTTCTGTCTGTCTGTCTTTCCGTCTGCTTGTCTTTCTGTCTCCGTCTTTCTGTCTTTCTGTCTCCGTCTTTCTGTCTGTCTGTCTTTCTGTCTCCGTCTTTCTGTCTGTCTGTCTTTCTGTCGGTCTGTCTTTCTGTCTCCGTCTTTCTGTCTGTCTGTCTTTCTGTCTGTCTGTCTTTCTGTCTCCGTCTTTCTGTCTGTCTGTCTTTCTGTCTCCGTCTTTCTGTCTCTGTCTGTGTCTGTCTGTCCTTCTTTCTGTCTCTGTCTGTCTGTTGATCTTTTTGTCTGTCTGTTTGTCTGTCTGTCTCTGTCTTTCTGACTGTCTGTCTTTCTGTCGGTCTGTCTTTCTGTCTCCGTCTTTCTGTCTGTCTGTCTTTCTGTCTCCGTCTTTCTGTCTCTGTCTGTCTGTGTCTGTCTGTCCTTCTTTCTGTCTGTCTGTCTTTCCGTCTGCTTGTCTTTCTGTCTCCGTCTTTCCGTCTTTCTGTCTCCGTCTTTCTGTCTGTCTGTCTTTCTGTCTCCGTCTTTCTGTCTGTCTGTCTTTCTGTCGGTCTGTCTTTCTGTCTCCGTCTTTCTGTCTGTCTGTCTTTCTGTCGGTCTGTCTTTCTGTCTCCGTCTTTCTGTCTGTCTGTCTTTCTGTCTCCGTCTTTCTGTCTCTGTCTGTGTCTGTCTGTCCTTCTTTCTGTCTCTGTCTGTCTGTTGTTCTTTTTGTCTGTCTGTTTGTCTGTCTGTTTCTCTTTCCGTCTGCTTGTCTTTCTGTCTCTGTCTTTCTGTCTGTTTGTCTGTCATTTGTTCTTTGTCTTTTTTTCCTATATAATACGAATGTCTAATCTGTCATTTGATGCCTTTTGGAGATTTCTCCATCTTTTCTTGGCGTCTTTATGCTCATTAACATACATTTCTACCTGGGGGGGGGGGGGGGGGGTACTTACTAACTCCCCTTTGATAAAACCGTTCCTATTTCCAGATGAGGCTTTGTTTCCATCTCGGTGCGTCGAAGCTCCGCCTCCTGTCCCTCGCCCTGCTGTGCCTCGTCCCGCGGGCCGTCACATCGCCCCCCCGCTCCCCCCCAGCCCCCCCCGCCCTCCTGCCCCCGGGGGGGGCGGCCGAGCTGGAGTCCGCCCTGCTGCACCTCCGGGCCGCTCTGGACGACCCGAGGGTAGGCCCGTAGACAATTAGCACGTGATTGTCCAATTATTTCACATAATCACGGTTTCATTTAACGTACATTTACAGTAACTATGGCAACAATTAGCAGCAAGTTACTGTGAATTGTTTTTCCAGTAAAGGTACTAAAGGTACTTAAGGTACTACAGGTACTAAAGGTACTAAAGGTACTACAGGTACTAAAGGTACTACAGGTACTAAAGGTACTAAAGGTACTACAGGTACTAAAGGTACTAAAGGTACTAAAGGTACTAAAGGTACTACAGGTACTAAAGGTACTACAGGTACTAAAGGTACTAAAGGTACTTAAGGTACTACAGGTACTAAAGGTACTAAAGGTACTACAGGTACTAAAGGTACTAAAGGTACTACAGGTACTAAAGGTACTACAGGTACTACAGGTACTAAAGGTACTACAGGTACTACAGGTACTAAAGGTACTACAGGTACTAAAGGTACTAAAGGTACTAAAGGTACTTCCATTTACAGGATTTTATGTATTCACTGTAAAATACAAAACAATTAACTTTACTGTACTACTTACAGTACTATAGTGGATATATTGGGATTTTTTACAGTAATACTTTGACTACTGTGATTCTTTCTTTCTGTCTCTGTCTGTCTTTCTGTCTGTCTTTCTGTCCCTTTCTGTCTGTCTTTCTGTCTCTTTCTGTCTGTCTTTCTGTGTCTTTCTGTCTGTCTTTCTGTCTCTTTCTGTCTGTCTTTCTTTCTGTTGTTCTTTCTTTCGTCTCCATCTTGTTGTCTCTGTCTGTCTTTCTGTCTCTTTCTGTCTGTCTTCCTTTCTTCCTCTGTCTTTCTGTCTGTTTGTCTGCCTTTCTGTCTCTTTCTGTCTGTCGTTCTTTTTGTCTCTTTTTGTCTGTCGTTCTTTCTGTCTCCGTCTTTCTGTCTGTCTTTCTATCTCTTTCTGTCTGTCGTTCTTTCTGTCTCTTTCTGTCTGTTGTTCTTTTTGTCTCTATTTGTCTGTCGTTCTTTCTGTCTCCGTCTTTCTGTCTTCCTTTCTTCCTCTGTCTTTCTGTCTGTTTGTCTGCCTTTCTGTCTCTTTCTGTCTGTTGTTCTTTTTGTCTCTATTTGTCTGTCGTTCTTTCTGTCTCCGTCTTTCTGTCTGTCTTTCTATCTCTTTCTGTCTGTCGTTCTTTCTGTCTCCGTCTTTCTGTTTGTTTGTCTGTCTTTCTGTCTCTTTCTTTCTGTCTCCGTCTTCCTGTCTGTTTGTCTGTCTTTCTTTTTGTCATTCGTTCTTTGTCTTTCTTTCCTTCTACCTTTCTATCTGTTTCTGTCTTCCTGTAAAAACACAGTAGTTGGTAGTGGGTACAGGTAGAAACACTTAAAGCCGGGTCACATGACAGGGATGAACAAAAAGACGGATCCCGGGATTCAATCAGAACTTTAACTTGTTTTAAAAAGTAATAAATAAATAAATACTTTTAAATTTGACTGAAATAGACGATTACCTCTGTCCTCCATCATGTGGATCCGTTGCAGCTCTACCCGAGGGCCGAGTGGCTCGTCCGGCACGACGCCGGGGCCGAGTGGCACCAAGACCCCCGGAGACCGGTGCTGGACCCCCGGAGACCGGTGCTGGACCCCCGGGAGGAGGAGAGGGGGGCGGAGGAGTCAGAGGAGGAGGAGGACCGGTCCTGGGAAGAGGGGCAGCTCAGGGCCCAGAGAGGAGACCTGGAGCCCCCCCGCTGTCGCCCTTCCCCGGGGGTCCACTCCCTGGAGAACATGGACTATCAGAAGGGGGG
>NW_022603979.1:0-1775 GCF_008692095.1 Etheostoma spectabile | reverse complement strand
GGGGGTCATGACAAGGTGATGTCGTCATGACATGATGACATCATCATGACATGGTGATGTAGTCATGATAACAGCATCATGATGACATCATCATGACGTCATGACGAGCCACACCCACGAAGACACGGCTGCTGTACTTCACCACGCTTTAAAGGGCCATGTTATAAAAATGTCTTTCAGGGATTTGGGTTATTTTGTGTGTGTGGTGCTTTAAAACTAGTGAGATGTCTCACTCTGGAGATAAAACTAGAGAGATGTCTCACTCTGGAGATAAAACTAGAGAGATGTCTCACTCTGGAGATAAAACTAGAGAGATGTCTCACTCTGGAGATAAAACTAGAGAGATGTCTCACTCTGGAGATAAAACTAGAGAGATGTCTCACTCTGGAGATAAAACTAGTGAGATGTCTCACTCTGGAGATAAAACTAGAGAGATGTCTCACTCTGGAGATAAAACTAGTGAGATGTCTCACTCTGGAGCTAAAACTAGTGAGATGTCTCACTCTGGAGATAAAACTAGAGAGTTGTGTATGTTGTGAGTTTTGAACAGAACAACAGCTGCTGCGTCCTCTGCAGACGCCCAAAGACACGATAACGATTGAAATGTGCAGCGAGAGACAAATCAATGTGAGGATTGATTACCTCGCCCTAAATAAAAGTCTCATCTGATTATTATGGAACAACTTTATTTAAAAAGAGCAACACACAGGAACAACAACTTTATTTAAAAACACACAGGAAACAACGTGAAGACAACGATGCAACATCAACATCACCAGCAGCGGATGGAATAAAAGCTCTACTGTATCTGAAGTCTCTTTATATAGACCTTAGTGGTCCCTAATACTGTATCTGAAGTCTCTTTATATAGACCTTAGTGGTCCCTAATACTGTATCTGAAGTCTCTTTATTTAGACCTTAGTGGTCCCTAATACTGTATCTGAAGTCTCTTTATATAGACCTTAGTGGTCCCTAATACTGTATCTGAAGTCTCTTTATATAGACCTTAGTGGTCCCCTAATACTGTATCTGAAGTCTCTTTATATAGACCTTAGTGGTCCCTAATACTGTATCTGAAGTCCTCTTTATATAGACCTTAGTGGTCCCTAATACTGTTCTGAAGTCTCTTTATATAGACCTTAGTGGTCCCTAATACTGTATCTGAAGTCTCTTTTATATAGCCCTTAGTGGTCCCTAATACTGTATCTGAATTCTCTTTATATAGACCTTAGTGGTCCCTAATACTGTATCTGAAGTCTCTTTATATAGACCTTAGTGGTCCCTAATACTGGATCTGAAGTCTCTTTTATAGACCTTAGTGGTCCCTAATACTGGATCTGAAGTCTCTTTATATAGACCTTAGTGGTCCCTGATACTGGATCTGAAGTCTCTTTATATAGACCTTAGTGGTCCCTGATACTGTATCTGAAGTCTCTTTATATAGACCTTGTGGTCCCCTAATACTGGATCTGAAGTCTTTTTATATAGACCTTAGTGGTCCCTAATACTGGGTCTGAAGTCTCTTTATATAGACCTCAGTGGTCCCCTAATACTGTATCTGAAGTCTCTTTATATAGACCTTAGTGGTCCCCTAATACTGTATCTGAAGTCTCTTTATATAGACCTTAGTGGTCCCTAATACTGGATCTGAGGTCTATATTCCAGTCTTAAGAGACTAACCCGGTTTCAGGGTGACATGTCGGGTCCTGAACCGATGAAAGTTAAACTCCAGCAGCCAGAAGATAAGAGCCGTTTCCATGGCGTTATCACCAGAG
>NW_022603978.1:0-12041 GCF_008692095.1 Etheostoma spectabile | reverse complement strand
ACTCACTCACTCACTCACTCACTGGCTCTGCTATTCTCTTAAACAGACAAACGTATAACTTCAGGCCGCTCTGTTGAAGTTGAAATAGTTTTGTGTAGTTTTAGAAATAATTTTCCCCATTTGTTTTTGTAGCTCTCCTCAGCTGACAGACCAGCAGAAGACAAACATCGAGGTGAGTCTTGATTGGAGACGGCGCTGCCAACACTAGTATTTAAAATGTAAAATATATATAATACAGCGGCTTCTTCTGCCCTCGCAGCGCTCATGCTGGCCGTCATGAAGAAACTGACGTACGACGACGAGTACAACTTTGAAAACGAGGTGAGCGAGTTTTATTCTTCTGGTGACGGCCGTGCGTCTTTCTTCAGCTCCTGAAGTTCAGATCAGACCAAAGGTTTGCGTTTTAACATTTTAGAACGTTGCAGAGAAAAGTTTCAGCAACGGAACCGGCTCGACTCAAAGACGCTGATGGTGTCGCTGAGACTCAGCTGGTGGAGTCTCCAGAGGCTGGTTTTAGGACGTCAGAGACGTCTCCTGTCCAACAGCCAATAGAGAAGTCAGCTGGTGGAGTCAGCTACAATAAAATGATCCATAATATATTTTATTTCTGTTAGAAACTGTTAACGGGGCCGCCCGGGTAGCTCAGTTGGTAGAGCAGGCGCCCATATGACGTAGTGGGTTTGACTCCAACCTGCAGACCTTTACTGTATCTCATTCCCCCCCCTCTCTCTCCTTTCATGTCTTCAGCTGGCCTGTCAAAAATACAAAAAATTTTAAAAACGACTGTTAACAAAGTAACGGAAGAGAGGGAGCGATTAGGACAGAATCGGTTCTGGCATCATTTTAGTTTTAGTATCGCTATTCCCGACCCTCCTCGTCATTCTACTGGCAGACCTGTTGCATTCTGCAGTCTCAGAGCCGCTGTTGTGCTTGTGGTCGTCAGGGCGAAGACGAGGCGATGTTCGTGGAGTACAGGAAGCAGCTGAAGATGCTGCTGGACCGTCTGGCCCAGGTGTGTCCCGAGCTGCTGCTGGAGGCCGTACGACGAGTCTTCACCAACACGATGCAGTGAGACAGCATTCATTCATTCATTCATTCATTCTTTTATTCATTCATTCATTTGTTTCAGTTTTCCCTTGGTTTGAAGAAGACTTAGTTGGGCATATTTAGTGGGTTTTATCACCATATCTGTCTCTAAATGTTGGGAAAGTGAGAGGGGAGACACCCAAGTAGTTGGAATGAGAAGGAGGAAATGCCAGAGAATGGGGAATGAGGGGGGGGGGGACACCAGAGCAGGGGGAATGAGAGGGGAAGACACCAGAGCAGGGGAAATGAGAGGGGGAGACGCCAGAGCAGGGGAATGAGAGGGGGGGGGACACGCCAGAGCAGGGGGAATGAGAGGGGGAGACGCCAGAGCAGGGGAATGAGAGGGGGAGACGCCAGAGCAGGGGAATGAGAGGGGGAGACGCCAGAGCAGGGGAATGAGAGGGGGAGAAGCCAGAGCAGGGGGGAATGAGGGGGGAGACACCAGAGCAGGGGAAATGAGAGGGGGGGGACACGCCAGAGCAGGGGGATGAAGGGGGGGGGGACACGCCAGAGCAGGGGGAATGAGAGGGGGGGGACACGCCAGAGCAGGGGGAATGAGAGGGGAGACGCCAGGGCAGGGGGAATGAGAGGGGAGACGCCAGGGCAGGGGGAATGGAGAGGGGAGACGCCAGAGCAGGGGAATGAGAGGGGGAGACGCCAGAGCAGGGGAATGAGAGGGGGGAGACGCCAGAGCAGGGGAATGAGAGGGGGAGACGCCCAGAGCAGGGGGAATGAGAGGGGGAGACGCCAGAGCAGGGGGAATGAGAGGGGAGACGCCAGGGCAGGGGGAATGAGAGGGGGAGACGCCAGAGCAGGGGGAATGAGAGGGGGACACGCCAGAGAAGGGGGAATGAGAGGGGGGGGGACACGCCAGAGCAGTTTCTCTCACAGTGACTTTAGAGTCACTACTCACTCTGAAGATAATCACCATCACTCGCTCTAGGTTAAAAAGAAAATTATATCGATGCTCCAACCTGCAACTAACAATGTCTTTAAAATAGCCTGTAACATAAAGGATTTAAGTTTTTGCTAGAAGAGCGTCTCGGCTGCTTCATTTTTGAACTTTTGCGTTCCCCTTTCAAAGAGCACCTTCATTTTTGGTTTGAACTCGTAAGCACTCCAGACCCTCTGTCTTCAACAGAGCAGTTTATCTTGAGTTTTGTTCCTCAGGAATGGCAGACGGCTCAGTTCATGGAGGTGGAGGTGGCCGTCCGGCTGCTGTACATGTTGGGCGAAGCTCTGCCAGCGTCTCACGGCGCTCACTTCTCCGGGGACACAGCGAAGACGAGCGCCTGCAGGACATGATGAGGACGGTCAGTCGTACACTACATATATAAGTTCTGGTCAACAGCTTTCCTTTGTTTTAATTACGGTTATTTACATGGAGTCTGGTGGAGATATGCTGCTCTATACACGCTAAAAGTAGTGATTATTTACATGGAGTCTGGTGGAGATATGCTGCTCTATACACGCTAAAAGTAGTGATTATTTACATGGAGTCTGGTGGAGATATGCTGCTCTATACACGCTAAAAGTAGTGATTATTTACATGGAGTCTGGTGGAGATATGCTGCTCTATACACGCTAAAAGTAGTGATTATTTACATGGAGTCTGGTGGAGATATGCTGCTCTATACACGCTAAAAGTAGTGATTATTTACATGGAGTCTGGTGGAGATATGCTGCTCTATACACACTAAAAGTAGTGATTATTTACATGGAGTCTGGTGGAGATATGCTGCTCTATACATGCTAAAAGTAGTGATTATTTACATGGAGTCTGGTGGAGATATGCTGCTCTATACACACTAAAAGTAGTGATTATATACATGGAGTCTGGTGGAGATATGCTGCTCTATACATGCTAAAAGTAGTGATTATTTACATGGAGTCTGGTGGAGATATGCTGCTCTATACATGCTAAAAGTAGTGATTATTTACATGGAGTCTGGTGGGTTTGGTGATGGTGATTTCTGTTTCAAGTTAAACTAAAAGGATCTTACTCTTTAACTAAAGCTCTATCTCTGTAAGGATCCTATACATAATGTTATCAGACACTTAGAATAATAATGAGTCTGTCAGCGGCAACAACACAACTTTTAGTGGACGCTGACTGAACATTTGCCCGTTAACATTACATTTCAGCTTGTTTTCGTAATGAATAGTAATGGACTAATTTCAAAGATTGTTGTTTCCATCAGTCACTTACACACAAAAACAAAAGAAGATAGGGTGCAGGTTGAAAAAAAACAACCCAAAGCTACCCTTTTAAGTTTGAGGAAGAATCGAATCAATACAATTTCCTTTTGAATCCTCAGCTGGTGTCGTGCGGCGTGAGCAGCTACCAGCACAGCTCCGTGTCTCTGGAGTTCTTTGAAACGGTTGTTCGATACGATAAGTTCTTCATCGTGGAGCCTCAACACATCCCCAACGTTTTGGTGAGTGACTCTTCATCATCAGGTCTCTGATCTAACGTCTGTGTGACTGAACGTGTTCAAACGGCAGCGTGTTGTGTTCACTGTCAGATGGCGTTTCTGGACCAAAGAGGACTGAGACACAACAGCCCGAAGGTCCGCAGCCGGGTGGCCTACCTCTTCTCCAGATTCATCAAGACCCTGCAGTGAGTCCAGCTTCTCTCTTCTAACGCTCACTGAGGGGTGGACAAAATAACAGAAACACCTCACAGTGCACAGGGTATCCATGTTCATGGGGCTTAAAGTATTCCTGCAACAAGTTCAGGATTTTATTTTAACTTCTGTGTTCATGGAAAACCTGAAAAAGTCATGGAATTAGGCTAAATTTACACCATTAGGTTTTGGTTTTTAAACTGAGTTTTGAGGCAACAGAGATCTCTGTGTGAGAGGGGGAGACACTAGAGCAAGGGGAATGAGAAGGGGAGACACTAGAGCAGGGGGAATGATGTGGGGAGACGCCAGAGCAGGGGGAATGAGAGGGGGAGACACCAGAGCAGGGGGAATGATGTGGGGGAGACGCCAGAGCAGGGGGAATGAGAGGGGGAAACACCAGAGCAGGGGGAATGAGAGGGGGAAAAGCCAGAGCAGGGGGAATGAGAGGGGGGGAAAGCCAGAGCAGGGGGAATGAGAGGGGGAAACACCAGAGCAGGGGGAATGAGAGGGGGAAAAGCCAGAGCAGGGGGAATGAGAGGGGGAAACACCAGAGCAGGGGGAATGAGAGGGGGAAAAGCCAGAGCAGGGGGAATGAGAGGGGGAAACGCCAGAGCAGGGGGAATGAGAGGGTCAAATGTATCAGAAGATAATCCTTATTTTTTGTAAATGTAGCCTTAGTAAAATCCGTTAAAGTATTAGAAAAGGAAGAGGGAAAAATCATAATGTGGCATACCTGCCGAAGGTAAAACAAAGTCTGTAAAACCAGGACCAGGACTATGGTTTACATCTGGGTGTTTGGGGCTGTCTGTCGGGTTTTAACGTGTCCGTTGAGATGTTCTCCTGACTGTCGGTGATGACGTCGGGGATGTTGTGTGTTCACAGTAAACACATGAATGCCTTCATAGAGGACATCCTGTCCAGGATCCAGGACCTGCTGGAGCTCGCTCCTCCCGTAAGTATCAACATCTCCAGGAAGGGAAGCAGCTGCTTCGGAAACATGACCATCTGGGGCGCCCGGGTAGCTCAGTTGGTAGAGGGGCACCCAAATATAGTTATACTCCTTGATGCAATGGGCCAGGGTTCAACTCCAACCTGTGGCCCTTTGCTGCATGTAACCCCCCCCCCCCTTCATCCTCAGCTGTCGTGTCAATAAAGGCCTAAAAATGCCCCAAAAAATCCCAGAAAAAAAACAACAAAAAATATACTGTATATAGTCTTTTATTTTTTTTTATTTAAATGCCTGGAAAGCTTAGGTTAAAAAAAAATCTTTAAAAAAAATTAATAATTTACGAGTTAATATATATTGTTTTCTTTTATTTAAATACCTGGAAAAGCTTAGTTAAAAAATATATTTTTTTTAAATATTTTATTAATTAATATTTTTTTTTAATTTTAATACCTGGAAAAGCTTAATTTAAAAAAATTATACTTTATGAATTAATATTTTTTATTTTAAATACCTGGAAAAGCTTAGTTAAAAAACTGACAAATCCTATTAGAAAATTGTATAAATTTAAAAATGCCCCAAAAAAATCTTTAAAAAAAAAAATCTAATCCTGAGTCCGTGATCCAATCCTCCGTCTTGTAATTTCCCCACTGGAGATAAATAAACATTATGAATTATTATTAATATAATAATAATAATTGATCCCTTCTGGGGTGTCCCGTGTGTCCAGGAGAAAAAAATGCCCCAAAAAATCCCAGTAAATATAACAAAAAATATACTGTATATATTTTTTTATTTTTTCATTTAAATACCTGGAAAGTTTACGTAAAAAAAAAAAAAAATCTGTAAAAAATGAATAATTTACGAGTTTATATTTTTTTTAACTTTAAATACCTGGAAAAGCTTAGTTACAAAAAATCAAAATTTTATTTGATAATTTATGAATTAATATATTTTTATTTAAATACCTGGAAAAGCTTAGTTATAAAAAATCTAAATTTTATAATTTATGAAGTAAATTTTTTTTATTTTTATTTAAATACCTGGAAAATCTTAGTTATTAAGCTGACAAATCCTATTTGAAAATTGTATTAACTTAAAAATGCCCCAAAAATAATCTTAAAAGAAAAATGTAATCCTGAGTCCGTGATCCAATCCTCCGTCCTGTAATTTCCCCACTGGAGATAAATAAACATTATAAATTATTGTTATTATTTATCACTGATGCGGGTTCCCGTATGTCCAGGACAACGGCTTCCTGGCGCTGCTGACCAGCGACGACCAGCTGTTCATGTTCGAGACGGCGGGGATCCTGATCGTGAACGGGGACAGTCCCGTGGACAGGAAGCAGGCGCTGATGCGCAGCCTGCTGCTGCCGCTGATGGACGCCTTCCGCCTGCTGCTCGCCAAGCTGCTGCAGGAGACGGAGGACGAGAGACAGGCCGCCCTCGCCGACTGCCTGAGCCACGCCGTCGGCTTCGCCAGGTCAGGACTCAGGTGTCTCGGAATCAGGTGTCTCTCAGGTGTCTCGGGATCAGGTGTCTCGGAATCAGGTGTCTCTCAGATGTCTCGGGATCAGGTGTCTCGGAATCAGGTGTCTCTCAGGTGTCTCAGAATCAGGTGTTTCAGAATCAGGTGTCTCTCAGATGTCTCGGAATCAGGTGTCTCTCAGATGTCTCAGAATCAGGTGTCTCTCAGTTGTCTCAGAATCAGGTGTCTCTCAGTTGTCTCAGAATCAGATGTCTCAGAATCAGATGTCTCCGAGTCAGATGTGTCTCAGATGTCTCAGAGTCAGATGTGTCTCAGGTGTTTTAGAATCAGGTGTCTCTCAGGTGTCTCAGAGTCAGATGTGTCTCAGATGTCTCAGAATCAGATGTCTCAGAATCAGATGTCTCTCAGATGTTTTAGAATCAGGTGTCTCTCAGGTGTCTCAGAATCAGGTGTCTCTCAGGTGTTTTAGAATCAGGTGTCTCAGAGTCAGGTGTCTCTCAGGTGTTTTAGAATCAGGTGTCTCTCAGGTGTCTCAGAGTCAGGTGTCTCTCAGGTGTCTCAGAATCGGGTGTCTCAGAATCAGGTGTCTCTCAGATGTCTGGGAATCAGGTGTCTCTCACATGTCTCGGAATCAGGTGTCTCAGAATCAGGTGTCTCTCAGATGTCTCAGAATCAGGTGTCTCTCACATGTCTCAGAATCAGGTGTCTCAGAATCAGGTGTCTCTCAGATGTCTCAGAATCAGGTGTCTCTCGGATGTCTCAGAATCAGGTGTCTCTCAGATTTCTCCCATGATGCATTGGGAGATCCTAGGGGGCTAACCCACGCGTTGTCTTCCCATCAAAATTAAAAATCAACATTTTTGAAGCTTTTTATCAATGTTTTTAACTTTTTTCTTACATTTTTGTCCCTTTTTTCAAACCTTTTGATGCTTTTTTCCAATGTTTCTCTTTTTTTGACGTTTTCAACACTACGTAACACTAACTTATTAACTTTAGTTTTACAGTTATTTTTGTAATTTATGGTCAATAAAGCTCATTTATAGGAAATTATACCTAATGTTTGAGTTAGAAAAGCAGAAATTAGGAATTATTGAGACTAAAGTTAAAGGAATGGATGTTGATGATAATCACAGACTGGAATATGTCAACTTTTACTCAATACTATTTCAACAACACTTCACTTTGTTTTACATGCTATAAATATAATAAGACCCAAAATTAATGAAAGTAGAGATTTGTACTTGGCAAAGAGCGTTGGAATCAATCATGTTATTTTGGGGATTAAAAAGAACATTGATATAGGACAACATGGGGACAACATGGGGACAACCCGGGGACAACATGAGGGTTAACTTGAGGACAACATGAGGGTTAACTTGAGGACAACATGAGGGTTAACTTGAGGACAACATGAGGGTTAACTTGAGGACAACATGAGGGTTAACTTGAGGGTTAACTTGAGGACAACATGAGGGTTAACTTGAGGACAACATGGGGTTAACTTGAGGACAACTGAGGACAACATGGGGTTAACTTGAGGACAACATGGGGTTAACTTGAGGACAACATGGGGGTTAACTTGAGGACAACATGGGGGTTAACTTGAGGACAACATGGGGGTTAACTTGAGGACAACATGGGGGTTTAACTTGAGGACAACAAGAGGGTAACTTGAGGACGACATGAGGGTTAATTTGAGGACGACATGAGGGTTAACTTGAGGACAACATGGGGACAACATGGGGGTTAACTTGAGGACGACATGAGGGTTAACTTGAGGACGACATGAGGGTTAACTTGAGGACGACATGGGGGTTAACTTGAGGACGACATGGGGGTTAACTTGAGGACGACATGGGGGTTAACTTGAGGACGACATGAGGGTTAACTTGAGGACGACATGAGGGTTAACTTGAGGACGACATGAGGGTTAACTTGAGGACGACATGAGGGTTAACTTGAGGACGACATGAGGGTTAACTTGAGGACGACATGAGGGTTAACTTGAGGACGACATGAGGGTTAACTTGAGGACGACATGAGGGTTAACTTGAGGACGACATGAGGGTTAACTTGAGGACGACATGAGGGTTAACTTGAGGACGACATGAGGGTTAACTTGAGGACGACATGAGGGTTAACTTGAGGGTTAACTTGAGGACGACATGGGGGTTAACTTGAGGACAACATGGGGGTTAACTTGAGGACAACATGGGGGTTAACTTGAGGACAACATGGGGGTTAACTTGAGGACAACATGGGGGTTAACTTGAGGACAACATGAGGACAACATGGGGGTTAACTTGAGGACGACATGGGGGTTAACTTGGGGACGACATGAGGGTTAACTTGAGGACGACATGAGGGTTAACTTGAGGACGACATGAGGGTTAACTTGAGGACGACATGAGGGTTAACTTGAGGACGACATGAGGGTTAACTTGAGGACGACATGAGGGTTAACTTGAGGGTTAACTTGAGGACGACATGGGGGTTAACTTGAGGACAACATGGGGGTTAACTTGAGGACAACATGGGGGTTAACTTGAGGACAACATGGGGGTTAACTTGAGGACAACATGGGGGTTAACTTGAGGACAACATGAGGACAACATGGGGGTTAACTTGAGGACGACATGGGGGTTAACTTGGGGACGACATGAGGGTTAACTTGAGGACGACTTGAGGACGACATGGGGGTTAACTTGAGGACGACATGGGGGTTAACTTGAGGACGACATGGGGGTTAACTTGAGGACGACATGGGGGTTAACTTGAGGACGACATGGGGGTTAACTTGAGGACGACATGGGGGTTAACTTGAGGACGACATGGGGGTTAACTTGAGGACGACATGGGGGCAACATGGGGGTTAACTTGAGGGCGACATGAGGGTTAACTTGAGGACGACATGGGGGTTAACTTGAAGACGACATGGGGGTTAACTTGAGGACGACATGGGGTTAACTTGAGGACGACATGGGGGTTAACTTGAGGACGACATGGGGGTTAACTTGAGGACGACATGGGGGTTAACTTGAGGACAACATGAGGACAACATGGGGGTTAACTTGAGGACGACATGGGGGTTAACTTGAGGACGACATGGGGGTTAACTTGAGGACGACATGAGGGTTAACTTGAGGACGACATGGGGGTTAACTTGAGGACGACATGGGGGTTAACTTGAGGACAACATGAGGACAACATGGGGGTTAACTTGAGGACAACATGGGGGTTAACTTGGGGACGACATGAGGGTTAACTTGAGGACGACATGGGGGTTAACTTGAGGACGACATGGGGGTTAACTTGAGGACAACATGAGGACAACATGGGGGTTAACTTGAGGACGACATGGGGGTTAACTTGGGGACGACATGAGGGTTAACTTGAGGACGACATGAGGGTTAACTTGAGGACGACATGAGGACGACATGGGGGTTAACTTGAGGGCGACATGAGGGTTAACTTGAGGACGACATGGGGGTTAACTTGAGGACGACATGGGGGTTAACTTGAGGACGACATGGGGGTTAACTTGAGGACGACATGGGGGTTAACTTGAGGACGACATGGGGGCAACATGGGGGTTAACTTGAGGACGACATGGGGGTTAACTTGAGGACGACATGGGGGTTAACTTGAGGACGACATGGGGGTTAACTTGAGGACGACATGGGGGTTAACTTGAGGACGACATGGGGGTTAACTTGAGGACGACATGGGGTTAACTTGAGGACGACATGGGGGTTAACTTGAGGACGACATGGGGGTTAACTTGAGGACGACATGGGGGTTAACTTGAGGACGACATGGGGGTTAACTTGAGGACGACATGAGGGTTAACTTGAGGACAACATGAGGACAACATGGGGGTTAACTTGAGAACGACATGGGGGTTAACTTGAGGACGACATGAGGGTTAACTTGAGGACGACATGGGGGTTAACTTGAGGACGACATGGGGGTTAACTTGAGGACAACTTGAGGACGACATGGGGGTTAACTTGAGGACGACATGAGGGTTAACTTGAGGACAACATGGGGGTTAACTTGAGGACAACATGAGGACAACATGGGGGTTAACTTGAGGACAACATGGGGGTTAACTTGAGGACAACATGAGGACGACATGGGGGTTAACTTGAGGACGACATGAGGGTTAACTTGAGGACAACATGGGGGTTAACTTGAGGACAACATGAGGACAACATGGGGGTTAACTTGAGGACAACATGGGGGTTAACATTAGGACAACATGGGGGTCAACTTGGGGGTTAACATTGGGGGTAAACAGTGAAACCGGAGTGTGGGTGTAGCCTGACCGGACCTGGTCTCCTGTGTCTGCAGTCGGACCAGCAAGGCGTTCAGCAACAAGCAGACGGTGAAGCAGTGCGGCTGCACCGAGGTGTACCGGGACTGTCTGCAGACCTTCCTGCCGGCGCTGAGCTGCCCCGTCCAGCGGGGGCCGCTCCGCAGCTCGGTCCGCTCCTTCCTGCACGCATGATCATCTGCATGGAGGAGGAGGTGCTGCCCTTCGTCCCCGCCGCCTCCGAGCCCATGCTCAAGGACTGCGAGGCCAAGACCTGCAGGTTTCATCCCGCTCATCAGCCAGATCACCCGCCAAGTTCAAGGTACACGTCGGAAAAAGGGACAAACGTGTCAAAGTATCGAGACTAAAATGATGTTTTTAAACTTTTTTTCGTGCGTTTTGTCAATTTTTCCAACACTTTTGATGCTTTTTTTCCCCAATGTTGGCCACTTTTTTGATGTTTTTTACATTATGTAACACTAACATTACTAACTAGGAAATTATCCCTAATGTTTTAGTTAGAAACGCAAAATTAGGAATTATTGAGACTAAAATTAAAGGAATGGATGTTGATGATAATCACAGACTGGAATATGTCAACTTTTACTCAACACTATTTCAACAACACTTCACTTTGTTTTACAATGCTATAAAATAGAATAAGACCCAAAATTAATGAAAGTAGAGATTTGTACTTGGCAAAGAGCGTTGGAATCAATCATGTTATTTTGGGAGGCACGAAGGGGGGGGGTGGGGGGGGGGGTCTGGACTTTGCTCGTTGATTGCCTTGCTTCCACACACAGATTACAGCTGAAGTTAAAAGGCTGACGACAGCTGTCAGAACGCAGCGAGATTAATAATGATTAATAATTTATTCACTAACTATTTCGATTTGCTTTTCTTTTTTTTCAATGAAAGTAAAGTGAAACTCGAGTGTATCAGCGTCTTAAATGTGAACGTCTTCTAGTTTTTTCTTGTCTCCTCTGGGACAGTAATATCTTTGAGTTGTGAGGACGTCATCTCGGGCTTTTTTGGGGAAACGCTGGTCCACATTTTTCACCCTTTCATCATCTGACAGTTAGAGACACGGGCTGCATATCTATATCTATATGATAGAGAGAGATATAGATATGAGAAGATACGTGATAACGTTGTTGAATGTTGTGATAACGATATTCCTCCTCGGCATAAATAACCAGATATCAAAGTTTTCTCATTTCTGGCTGCTTTCAGTATCTGCTAAAATACAACCAACTGCTTGTTGTATTTAAAACAAATGAAAGAAAATCATTTCCACCTTTTCTTTTCTTGAACAAAGCGAACATTGTATTATATGTAAAAGGCAGTGAGTTAGATTTTAAGAAGTTTTTTTTAGTCTTCTACACGATGTGTTGCAGAGCTTTTTTGCGATGCGTTTATGTGTTATATCGCGATGACGATAAAAAACGATTGTGTGCAGTCCTAATATACCCGACAACTAATCGATTAATCAGATAATAATGGTGAATATCATTAGTTTCAGCCTTGGTGTGATGCGCTGCCATCTCAACGGCTGACATGTAACCTTCCTTCAATA